>NW_025920133.1:1964506-2102767 GCF_902686445.1 Sciurus carolinensis
CTCCCTCCCTCCTCCTTCCCTTCTTTCCTCCTTCCTTGTCTCCTTCCTCCCTTTCCCTCCTTCCTTCCTTCTTCCCTCCCTCCCTCCTTCCTCCTGTCTTCCTTCCTTTCCTTTCTCCCTCCCTCCCTCCTCTGCTTTCTCCCTCCTTCTTCTCTTCCCCCACTCTTTTATCCCTCCCCCTCTCCTCCATCCCTCTACCCCTCCATCCCTCCCTCCCTTACTTATGTTTCTATTAGTGCATAATAATAGCACACCATGGTAAGATAAGTTGTGATATTAGCACATGCACAAACCATAATTTGGACAGTTTTATTCCACAGCATCTCTCCTTTCCCTCTGGTCCTGGACAGTTCTTCTGAAGAGCTTTGTCGTAAAGGGAGGGCAGAGCATTAGGAGAAGGGTAATGTGTGATCCAAGGAGATTTTCTTTTTCTTATTAGAAGGCATTTACATGTTGATGAGTCATTCAGTCAAGGAGGAGACGTTGAAGCCAGGAGAGAGGATGTGAGGTGAGGATCAGGGGACCCCTGCTAGGAGGGGCGCCTGCCCGTGCAGGAGGGCTGCCCAGCCACATGCCTGTAAAGATGGTGGGACATGAGCATAGCCTGGGGACAGATCAACTGTGGAACACAGTGCTCAGATTCAGCTTTGAAATGCTTTTAGCAATGGACATCTTTTTGAAATACAGTCCTTATAATTCATGTCTAACAGCCAACACCTGGCAGCAGGGGATGGAGGGATGACCAGGACCCACCGTGACACCACCATGCTCCTCCTGGGCAGTCCATCGAGTTGCTATAATCAAGCACCACAGACTGAGCAGCTTATAAGCAACAGGTCTTGGTTCCTCCCAGTTCTGGAGTTGAAGTCTGTCCTGTTATCAAGTTCTGAGGAGAGCCCTCTTTTGGACTGCAGTCTGCTGAGGTCTCACTGTGTCCTGTCCTGGTCAGGAGAGTGAGCCCACTCCTGGGCTCTTCCCAGGGGGCCACCCATCCACCCTCCAAGGCTCTGTCTTCATGACTTAAGCACTCCCAATGTCCCCCTACAAATACCACACTCAGGGATCAGCTTCACCCTAAGAATCTGGAGGGGAGATGCACATTCACTCCCTAGCACCCTTCAAGCCTCCAGAGCCCTTTGAGCAGCACCTCAGAACTCTAGGGCCCCAGGGAATTAGTCTGAAGATCTGTGGTCTAGGTATTCTGCCCTGAGCAGCAAGCATCCAGGGGTGGCTGGGTGATCTGCAAGTGGGCTCCCTGTTCAGGACACCAGCTCTGTCCATGTCCTCCACTCTGCAGAGACAGCAGCACTAGGTGGAGGAAATGAGCGAACACATGTGCCCACAGGACAGAGGTGCCTCTCCCTCACCCTTCAAACACCAAACCTCCAAACAGGATGGAAAGCCATTTACAAAGCAAGCTGTCCCCAGGGAGAGGGCAATCTTGTTAGCAAAGTAGGCTTGTCTGCAGAACATCTGTTTCACCCACACATCTATAGGGCACAGCACTTTGTAGGGTGACCTGGGTTTGTCTTAGAGAATGTATTAGATTTTTCTCCCTTTCTTGCTCTGAAGTCCTCTCCCTGCACCATTAGTCCACAGAAAGTGAAATTGTTCTGCTTGGTCCTGCAACAGGAGATCAATAACCACTGGGTGAGGCTATGTAGCAGGTAGCAACCACAGCTCATGAAGCCCCGGCATCTGGGCTCTGACACCAGGAAGTGAAGCAATGTGCCCAGAGGGCTGCTTGGCCAGGAGCAGTAAGGAGGGTGAGGAGAGATGGCCGGAGCAGACCAGGCCTGACTGACCCACTGCCACTCGCATCCTGGGTCAGGTGGGGCCAGGCTCCCATCAGCCTGGCGTCTGGGACCTGATCGGGGGACAAAGGCCAACCAAGTCTCCGTGGAGGAATGCCACGTGGCCTTCAGAAGCTGGCAGAGAACTTCCTGTGTGCTGGGCCAAGGTGCACACAAGGGCTTTGTCCTCCAGGCAAACACCATGTGCCAGACAGAGATGAGCCTGAACCCAGTGGTCATAGAATCTTGGGGCACATTCAGCAATGAGGGACCCAGGTTCTAGCTCTTTCTGTCCTGTGACATTTGAATCTCCACTTTCTTACTTGAATTCTCTGAAGGGAGCTCATGACGAGTCTCTCCATGTCCCAGGCCCCTGGAGGACCCCAGGAGAGGTGGTGCCGAATCTGAGAGCACTTCCTATTCAGTAGTTTTCACAGGCAGTGGTTCACATGTTCCTCAGGGTGACCCTTCAAGTCCACAGACACTGGCTACGTTCATTTACTGGACACCATCATCCTTGGTTTCTACACTGCAGCAGTACCACACCAGAAACGACACCTGCCAGGAGCTCACATCAGGGGCGGCGACTAACAGGTGCACCATGCACAGTCCCCCAGGAAGTCCAGGCACTGGGACGTGGTCAGCATCCTGATTCAGGGAGTGGGCCCAGATCCGTGTCAGGTCAAGTTCACAATGGAGGGTGGAGGGTGACTGGGCCCCTATTCATGCCACAAAGCTTAGCAGCCATGGATGGTAGTGTGTGGGCTCAGTGAGATCTCCTGGGGGTCTCAGGAATATGTGAGCCCCTCCTCACCTTGAGGACGCTCAGCAAGTTTTACCTGTGGCGACTGCCTTAAACCATCTCCAAGACTGGATCTAAGCAGCAGCTGAGTTGGAACCTGACACTAGAGGTCAGGCTCTGAGGTCCCTGCTGTCTCCCTGGACTGGGCCAAAGTGAAGATCACCTCTGGATTCAGATGGCGTGGAGATTTGGGGCCTGTCCACCTTCCATGGCTCCAGACTGAGGTGGGAACATCTGAGTGGGAAGCAACTGCTCCTGGAGATGCTGGGGCTGCAAGCTCTGGATCGGGGTGTGGCCGAGAGCTGCCAGCACCTCCTCAGAGCCGGGAGGCTGAAGAGCAAGCCATCGGCTCCTACTGGTTGCCAGCCACGGGAGAGAACTTTTCCTTTGTGTGTCATAAGTACACATAAGAGGCATGTGCTCGCCTTGCACAAGATCACTAGAAGGTTACATGATCTAAGGCACCACAGGCCTTGGTTTGCCTTCGCCCAGAGCCGCATGACTTCTGAACTTCCTCGACTAGCATTCAGCACATCCTTCTCAGATATTGCTCAGGTCAAGTGTCTTACAGATGTCTGTAGGTCACAGATACAAATCCAGACGCTGAGCTGACCTCCCTCCCTGAGTCTCAACGGCCAGTTAACCCTGGCAGAAAGTGCAGGAGGTAAACCCACTGGGCTCCTCTGCAGATGCCCCTTCCTTCCTTCCTAATGAGCAGAGCAGAGCAGCCACACTGTGAGGTCCCTCAAGCCAGCCTCCAGAAGACCTGGCCTCCTTCTTCATGAGTGTGGCCCTCCAGGGGTTCTGTAGCCACATCAAGCAGCTCAGTTTGTGGTGGGCTCTGCCCCATGGAGTGCCCAATTCCTGAGACACAGGGTGTTCACCTGTGCCTATTGCTTCTCCATGCAGTCGTTGGTGGCTCAGCCTCTCTCCAGAGGAAGGAAGGACACTCATGGAAGGCTGTGTATGGGTGAGGCAGTGATGGACCTCATGTGTGTGCCTCATGGCAATGCTGTCACCCCTGCCTCACCGCAGGGGAACTGACATGTCACACAGGTCTCCTCTCACTAATGCAGACACTGAACTAGGATCTGAAATTACCAGAACCTTCCCTCAAGGATCAAGCTCTCTACTTTCGTGGGCAAATTTTTACTTTAGTATACAGTTAGAGCTAAACTGAAAATGCAGATGTCCCTGATCCATGTTCCTGTGGGGGCAAGACTGTCAGACCTTCCTAAAAGCAGACTCTGATCAGGGCAAGCTGTGTGGCCATCGCTGGTGTGATGGAGGTGAGCAGGGTGGGGAGCAGTGTCATAGTCCCTATGTTGCTGCAACCAACTTCCACAAGCCTGGGGGCTGAGCCAGCCCCATCCATCATCCTGCAGCTCCATTGGTCAGAAGTCTGAACTGGGCCCTCGCCAGGCTGAACCAAGGTGTTGGGAAAGCTGTGTTCCTTTCTGTAGGTTCCAGAGCAGAATCCACCTTCTCCGTCATCTGGGAGGCAGAACTGAGCTGCACAGTGCTTCTCCTCCCTGGCCGTTGCTGGCCACACTCTTACCTCCCAGGGGCCTCCCTCTGATCTTCGCACATGGTGCCTGTTTCTTAAAACCAGCCATCTTCAGACTCATTCTTGTGCCTTGGGTGGTCATCTCTCGCTAACCCAATAGGAGGGTGAGTAGAGCGGACCTACAAAGAACCAAGGTAGCCTCTCCTCTCGAGGCCTCACTCCAATCACACCTGCAGGTTCCCTCCTGGAACAGAAGTTAATGCACTACAGGCCCTGGGCTCTAGGGCATGGGCATCTTTGTGGCAGGTCCGCCTAGAGGGGACCCCTGTGGTCATCCCAGACCCTGCCTGCCGACAGCTTTGTCCTGGCTTCCTAATCTTGGCCAGAAATTTTGCCGATTCCTCCACATGGTTCTCTTGAACAGATCTGAAAGGTCAGGATGAGGGTGGGCGAGAGGGGATGTCTGAGCTGCCCATAGATCCTAATCCACCTCCAAAGGGTTTGACCGACCAGCCTTCCCAGTGTCCCTTTAAAGCAATTTGTATTCTGTTATCCTGTATCATTAACCCAATTAGCATAATTGCGCCCAGTTACATAATCAGTGCAAATACATGAAGAATCCCATAATTAGATGGTGTAATTAGGTAATTAATAGATGACGTGGTAAAAATTCATAGGATACATTCTGAAATGGACATGATACCACCACAGAGAAGGTGGGTGGCTAGCTAAGCATCTTGACCAACTCCTTCTGTGCTGTGAGCAAGGTCCACAAGTTGATTAGACTCCAACCATCAAATTCTTGTTCTGAAAACTCCTACTATCTTCTGTTCTGTTCTTCACTCCCAGTTTTTTAAGGTATGCATACCTCTACTCCTGGTGCTCGCCATACCTGCAACCTGCTGTCACTCATTCCCCACCTTTGCCAACACTCTACTGCAAGTTTCAGGAAGGCAGCAGTCTGTGATTTCACTGAGTCCCCAGAATCCAGCCCCCAGTATGTTCTCAGTGTTCATCTGTGGAAAGTCCAAGAACCAGCGAGCCATGACCTCAGTGCCAATCCAGGCCGGTGGGGTGGCTCTTCAGACCCACACCCAACAGCAACTGCATGGGGACCCTCCACCAGGCTAGCCCACCATCTTCTCCTTGGGAACACAACCACAAAGACCTGCAGTTTGCATCATTCCTTGAAGGAGAACAGCACCTGGGGAGAGACAGCAAGTCCTCCCTCCTCCTTTCAGTTTGGTGACAAAGCAGAAGACTTGACCAGGACTAAGATTAAACGTTGGCCCAGATCAGTCATTAATGTGCCTTAACTTACTAAATCTGCTACACTATGCCATCCCTGAAGGAGTTGATTTACAGTTGGACACCAGCTGATCAACAGCACCTGTGTCTAGGCTAGGGCTTTTTAGAAAGCCTGCTGTAGCCAGTCAGAGAGCTGTCAGACTGAGTCCTAAGACGGGGCTAGTCCCATCAGGTGGACCTCTCCTGCCAGCAGTGGAGGCTAAACCAATGGCTGGCAGTCATACAATTCTAGTCCTGTGAAGGGTGAGAGGCCAGGGAAGCTACAGGCACAGCAGCACCTTTCAGGGCAGTCTTGCCCAGGCCGGGGCTTCAGGATGCAGAAACTAATATTTAAGCAAGCTTTCTGAGCAGAGTGGACTGGTAAGGTGAGGAACTGCCTGGTCTCACGGTGGTCTTACCTACTGTTTCGAGGGGGAGGGTATGTTCATGCAATGGTGCTGTGGGCGCTAGAGACATTCAGAGATGTTGAGTGAGTGGGATTCTGCAAAACCCATTGAACTGATGGGAAGAAGAGAGATATGTCTGGACTGTAAATTTCTAGCTTTCTCTTGCCCTAAACAGGAGGGAGCTCCTTGAGGATAAGTGTCTATTTTACATTTTATAGAAATGAAATATTTCACATTTTATTATCTAAATTTACCTTCCCATATCACGTGGCATAATCACTTGGAATAAACTGTCAGTGGACTAACAGCAATCCAGAATAGTGGCTTACCTTTATTGGCATTCCACTGGTGTCCACGTTAGGAGAAATGTGTTGAGGAAGTTGTATAGTAAATGTGCAAATAACCCAACGACTGTTTAAAGGTGAATTACAGAAACATGCTGGTGTAGGAAGTTCCAAATGGGAATTGTGTAGGAAGGTTGTTATGGTCTTATTCCTGCCAACCTGCCTTTCCCTGCAAATCCCCCTCTCTGGGTCAGCCCCAAGGCCTGGAGTGACTGGCACCATTTCCAGGGAGTGGATGGCTGCCTCTGGGTCTGTTGCCTGCCCAACAGGGTGCAGATCGCACGTCTGTCGACTGGACTGACCAACTGCCATGTGTGAGGCAGCACCAATGGCTCCTGGGGATGCCAGTAGGCACACACATTGATCATAAATGTCTCAATGTCCTGTAGGAGGTCATAAATCAAAGACAGTTCAAAATGTCCCTCTCTTCTGTTTGTTCTGATGGGCTGTGCTCTGGCTTTGAACCTTTCTTTTTGGGGTTAGTGCACAGTCTGGGCCTCTTGCCCATTGCAGGTCAAGTTCTGTTCTTAACCTCTGGTTCCATGGGCTCTGGAGTGCTTGTCATGGCCTCCGATCTCTGCACACATCCTGGGGGAGTCCGTCCAGAGCCCTGGCACTGCCCTGTCAGTGCTCAGTGAGCACTCTGTCCACTATGTGATGGCTACGCTCTTGTCTGCTGGTGAACACTTTCTCTTGGTCATAGCATTGAACATCACACAGATTCACAGGTTTAGCAAGGGCTGCATCCACACTCTCTTTGAATGACAGAGGCAGGAGGAAGAAAAGGGTTGTTGAGCCTCTTCAACCTCAGGAAGGAGTGACCCACCTGGCTGGAGTGGGCAGAGAGCAGGGGAGCTAGGCTCAGACCTTGCTGGTGGGGTGTTCTGATGGCTCGCTTGGCGTGGTGGCTCCTGGGACTGCTTTGTGGGGGCAGGCAGACGCTCTCCATCCACCTGTGATTCTGTGGGTTGGTTTAGTTCTTTAATATAACACAACCCATTGTTCCTGTAGACCAACCCACATCTCCGGACCCAGTTCTTTGACAGTGTCTCTGCCTCTATCAGACTCCTGAATCTCTCTCTTGCTGACTCCAAACTCAGAAAGGAAAAGGACATTATGGCTGCTCTGAAAGCTCCCTGAGAAGTGACTCCCTGACCGTGCTGATCTCTGTGAGCACGTGTCCAGCACCACCCTTCCAGAGACAGTGGTGCTCGAGGCAGCTCTGCCCCAGACCTGCTGCATTCCCTGCTCCAGAGTGCTGGTGCGACGTGTCGTGCTGGTGTTCAGTCTCTCCTGACGTCTTCACGTGGAGTACTTGCTGGTGTGGACCTGTGGCCCCTGAAGTTCTGGGTGCTGAAGGCTCTGCTGCCAGCCAGTGGCACTGGTGCCTGGAGAGGTGGGGCTGAGTAGGAGGAGGTAGGTCACCAGGGGCATGCCTGCAAAGGTGCTGTTGGGGCCTGGCCCCCTATTCCTCTCTGCCTCCTGGCCACCATCAGGTGAACAGGCCTCTTTGGCCACCTGCTCCTGCCATGACCTCCTGGGTTGCCACATGCCCAGGACAGCAGAGCTGGGCTGACACCTTGAAACCATGAGTCCAAACAAACCTTTCCTTGTTTCCAGTTGATTCTCCCAGGTATTTGTTATAGTGATGGAAAACTGATGACAGTGTATAGAGGGAGAAGCACGGGTTTGGATTCAGACAGGAATGATTTCAAACGTGAGTCTCAGAATCCTTATCTGATGTCACAGCCAGCATCAATCAGTCTTTGCTGCACCAGAAGCCACTCTAGATCTCCATGGCCTAACACAGAAAAGGTTCATTTCTAATTCACACCATGTCTGCAGTTACCTGGCGACCTTGGGTGTTGCGTCATGCTGTGGGAATCACATCTTGAAGAAGTGGCCCATAATGGTCATGCAGATGAAGGCAGAGCTCCAGAACCAAGCACTGGTGCCTGCACTGGAGAGGAGGCATGCCCCTCTGCTCCCCTTTCCTTGTTCACAGCTACCAACATGGCTCTGCTAACTTGTAGGGGATGGGGGCTTAAGGCTTGGTGACCAGGAGTTAAAGGAGAACATATGTGGGTGGAAATGGAGAGCAGCACAGGAGGGAGGAGAATTTTCCCTGGAGGCCATGAGAGTCAAGCAGTGTAATTTATGTTCAATTGATGACACCTGGTGGGTACCCCATAAATGCAACCCAAAGTTTGGGTAGAACAGAAGCCATGTTGAAATCTCTGAAAATCCAGAAATGGTGGCACAAGTGTCCCGGAAACCCAAGCCTTGCAGAGGGTGGACACGATGGTGGGCAATCTGTGCTGGGTTTCGCTCCCTGCCTCCACCACCCCACAGGCCACAGAGCCCTCATGCCAGTCAGGCTGTTGCTTTCACCACTGCATTCACCAACCCACTGGATGGCACGGGCAGAGGCAGACAGCACAGCCTGTGGCTTTGTCTTTGCGTCCAGCACATTCTCCCCCCACCATGGAGAGCCCATCTAGTCCTCCTCACTGTGTGGCCAGGGTCACGCCCAGCTTCACCTTGCAGCTGGCTCCTAGGGAAGGCAAGAGCTCCTGTCCTCCATGGGGCGGTGGCAAGGGCTGCAGCTGGGTTCCCCCAAGTGTGTCTGGCTCCCAAGCCTTTACTCCTTTTCCACCCCAGCTGCCTTTGCCCACCGGGCCTGTAAAGGAAAGCACACAGCAAACCTGGTCATCTGAGTTCTGAATGGAGCAGACCCCTCCCTTCCTCTGGGTCATCTGGCAGAAGGCCATGACGGACTCTTGTGGATAAGGAGACCTCTGCAGCTACCTGGAGAGGCACTGAGGCTTCACATGAGCTTTTTGGCTGCTGTGCCCTCTGGATGCTGTCACCACCCTTCCCGTTCCACAGCTGCCTCCTCCCTCCAGGCCTCAGTTTCAATACTGTCTCTGCAGAAGTCATTCACTGACAGTGACTAACGGCCCGCTGGCCTGAGTGTGGCCCAGTCGGAGCCACCAGCCCCAAGGTTCCTGACCTCACTGAATGTCTTCTGGTCCTGGTGTCTCCTTTGTGAGCGGATGGTGTTGGCACACACGCCAGGGGAAGGATTGGTGAGCACCCCATGGGGGTTGCGTATGATGTTCTCAAGACACTTGGTGGTCTACAGACCCCTCTGTCCACATAACTGCACCACCAGCTGGACGCCTACATGGGCAGCCTCCCACTCTGAGTCCCTGCAACTGGTTGATGCATGTCCCTGACAGAAATCAAGGCCTGCGAAGCCGACTGTGCCACCGTCTCAACCTTGCATCCTCAGCATCAGATGACGTGGGCATCCTGGGCAACCAGTGAGTCATAAACAGATGGCACAAGCAGGAGGCCATCGGGGAGGGCCACCAGGCTGTGGTGAGGCTGCCCCTGCCCTTGAGGGACTTGCAGTCTAGGAAGCAGAGAGCACTGGTAACGAAACCAAAAATGAACCCCGAGGCCTGGATCCCTAGTGGAGTGCCGCTGGCATGGTGCCAGTGTACACAGCCTGACAGTGGGAGCACGGGGTCTGCATGGCCCTTAGCGTTGACCAGAAAAAATAACTAATAACACATTTTAATGGCATTTCCAGCCAATGCGTCTAGACCAGATAGTTGCATTAAAAGCAAATTATCTGCTTTTGACATATAATTTATTGCAAAGTTTTCCTTGTCTTTTTCCCACATTGAAAGATTTTAAAAAATGGGGTGAATTTGTGGCCCTCATGATCACCCAGGAGAGCCCAGGGCTCCACTCCCTGGGTTGCAGTGAACCCCTCCCACCCCAGGTTGGCTGTGCAGGGACTTACTGCAGTTTGAACACAGCCAGTCCTCTGTGAACGTGGGTCCTGCTTTTGCAGATTTCACCCATTGTAGACTGAAAATATTAGAAAAAATAATTGTATTTACACTGAACATTTACAGTTCTTGCTATTACTCCTTAAAGAGCAGTGTGACAACAATTTACACAGCATTTTCCCTGCGTCAGATGGGGAGGTGATCTAGCCATGCCTGTGCAGGATTGCAGAGGTCACGTGTGAATGCTGCGCCATTTTCCACAGGGGACTTGGGTGCCCATGGACTTTCAGCTGCATCAGGGCCCTGCACTGCCGCAGGCTGGTCCCCACAAGGGCAATGGTACTTTCCTCCTGTTCACAGTCTGATGTCCTTGAGGCTGTGCTCTTTATGACTTGGATCTATGCTGTTGGGCCCATTTCAATTAGAATGTTCACAATGTCCAAAATTGCGGCTCAGGAAGTACAGGTTGGTTTGGAAGCAAATAAACAAGCAAACAAGACTCTTTGTTTTCTGAAGTTCCTTGGCTGATTGCTTTTCATAATGTCGGGCTGACTTCATGTGATGCCTGACCCCAAATTAAAGGAATGGTTAAAAATAACGGTTGCCTTTAAAGGTTGCTCTGCTTGAGAAGTCCTCAGGGTACAGATCCCCGTGGGTCTGTGAGAGGCCCCATGCAGGCTGTCAGTGCCTGGACCTTCCTCGGCTCCTGAGGCCTGTGCCCCAGGCGAGAGTAGTGCTCCCACCTGCAGTTGGCAGGTAAAGGCGAGACTCAGTGAGGCCCACACTCCTTGTCCACAGGTTCCCTCGGTGCCTGGTTGCCTTGACAACTGCAGTGAAGGTGAAACTTCCAGAACATGCGCAGCCTGGAACAGTACTGGTGACTGTGCATGGATGGTCCTCAGGCCATGTCCCCACTTTGGAAAGCACGACTACATCCTCTCCACACTGGTGTGGGATGTCCCAGGTCCCTGCACGAAACCTCCTCTGCAGTGGGTAGGACAGAGCTCCCTGCTGCTGGGGGCTCTCCAGAGGTAGTGGCACCCCAGGGAGTCTCTGCAATCACAAGCATTTAGAGGAAAGTTGAAGCTCTGTGGAATTTCAATCTGCCTTCCCTAAAAAGGTTTATAGTTTTAAATCGTTGCTCCATTAAGCCTTTTGTATCCCCAGTTGGTACTCTCTGCGTTCCCTTTCCTTTTATTTCCCCTTTAGCTTCTCTGCTTTTCTACCACAACTCTCTGCTCACGTCTCCAGTGACTCTGGAGAAGCCAACACTTTCTTACTTTGACTCCATGGAGATTAACTTCTGTCCCAGCAGGTGTGGCCTTGTTCTCTCATAGAAAGGCACCAACGGGACTGAAGAAACCACTGCCACCCACGAACATGCTTCCTTCCCAGAGCAGGCCTCTAATGTCACAGGGAAGCCACATGAGCATTCCAAGCCCCTGACTTCCATGTTGAAGTGGCTGGAAATAACTCAGACCATGGATGAAAGGAGCCCTGGAGTTCTGGAGGAGGAAGGAGGAGTCCTGTCCCCATGGTCATGTCCTCGGATTCCAGCAGAGACCACCGAGAAGAGGTGGACGCCTGGCCTTTGCCAGCAGTGTAGCTGGCATACAGAGGGCACCCTGAGGGATATTTTGTACATCTAATATATTTTACATAGGAGGGAACTAAGTCACAGAGCATTGACAACCTTATCCAAAGTTGTGTATCAACATAGCATCACCAAGACTAGACGATAGGTCTTCTAAGTTTCTAAGTGCTTGTTATGAATGTTAATGTGTTTCTCTGGAAAAGAGATGATTCTTTTTTTTATTATTGTAAACAAATGGGATACATGTTGTTTCTCTATTTGTACATGGAGTCAAGGCATACCATTTGTGTAATCATAAATTTACATAGGGCAATGTTGTTTCATTCATTCTGTTATTTTTTTCCCTCCCCCTCACCCCTCCTCCCCCTCTTTTCCCTCTATACAGTCCTTCCTTCCTCCATTCTTACCACCCTCCTTATCCCTAACCCTAAACCTAACCCTAACCCTAACGCTAACACCTCCCACCCAGAGATGATTCTTTATGAAACAGTTCATAGGATGGTTTACAGCTGTTTTGTTAGTTTGTACCATAAGAAATTCTTGATTAAAGAACAGGACTTACAGAGTCTCTAGAAGTGGTCGGTGTACCACATTGCCTGTGAATGTCTCTCCACAAAGTAACGTCGAGTCACTCAGCATCTCCACCAAAGCAATACGGAGCCCCTTAGAGTGTGCAAGGACTGCAAGACAGAGGAATGAGTGCTGGCCTGCGTGGCAGAAGCTTGCGAAAGCTGGACACCGAAGATAGCGTGGAACCTGGATCCTGAGAGGGATGCCAAGTGGAGTTAGTCCCAGCACATGCTCGGGAGCAGAGAAAACACAGCAAGCCCCAGCGTGCCTGGAAGACACACTTCCCGTGGGAAGCAAGGGTGTGAGGCTGGATGGCAAGGTCTTTATTCTTCATTTAACACGTTCCAGGCATGGTTGGTCTCACAGGCAGGATGGATGTAACCTATTTGACTTTTGCAGGCTTTCCAACTTGCCCTTCGTAAACTTTTCATCAATAAATAAATTGTAAACCAAACAATTAGGCGGGTCAGGAGGAAACCATGAGATGAGGTTGATGGTTGTCTGTGTAAGTTTAATAAACATTAATTTCCCAAGAAAAGGAGGAAAAGCAGCCAGCAAACTGCAGCCCGAGGTCAAATGCTTCCTGTCACCTATTCTGAAGATAGCCTTTTAGGGGAACACTGCCAGCACATCTGTTCACATGTTGTCTGACCCCATAATGCCATGTTGAATAATTTCGACACAGATCTTAAGACCTGTGGAGCCTGCAATGTTTACTACCAGGCCCTTTCCAGAAAAGGTGGGCAAGTCCTGGCACAGAACTAGAGGGCTATGCTCACGGTGCGGACCAGTGTGTGGGAGAGGGTTTGTGGGCTTACTGTCCCAAAAAAGAGGCCAGTCCGTTAGATGGACATCCCCAGCAGATGAATGAAATTCACTAAAGACAAGGAAAGAATATTAATTCTAGGAGAAAAAATGTATCTGCATGAATGGGAATCAAAAGGACCAGTTTGCATACATGATGCAGAGAAAAGACGTAGCAGTCACCAAGGTGCACCAGGTGATCAAGGTCAGCATGGTAAAGCAAAACAGTAGTGGATGAGTCAGGGCTAACACTGAGAAGAGATTTGGGTGCAGTGGAGGCTTTGCTGCAAATCCAGCCATACCTGGCTGTCTGTGGGGTCCTTTCCATGTGTTATCTGTCAGTCCTGGCAACAAGTTGTTGCCAGGTCCATTTTAACACGAGGATACAGAGACCAGGTTGAGCAACTTCTTAGGCCACACAGTAACCAGTGGTGACTGAGATCTGGATTTGGTCAGTACAGTTCCAGGACCATGCCTTCAAGGTGTGTGCAGCACTGCCCTGTAAGTCCCTGCTGACCAGCAGGCAGGGAGTGTGCAGGATGGGCCAGTAGGGCATAGGTCCATCAAGCTGCATCCTCTTTAGGAAGCATCCACAGCTTGCTCAGCTCCCCAAAATGAGAACCTGAAATTCTGAATTTCAGGATCGGTGGATGAGAACAGAACATCTTATCAGTAAGGGAATTCCAAGATTTTTGAACAGGTGACAGGCTGACTGTGAGCTGGTGCCACCAATCTGTGTTCTCCACATGGGGACAGGCATGGCCATGGTGCCCACCACACAGCCCACCCTTCCCCAGCAGGAGGCAGCTGGACCACTCAGGAGACCTCTCAGGAGGGGGATGGGGCCTCTCCCATCTTGGGTCCAGTTCCCTGGGTAGCTGCCTGAGTCAGACACTTGTGTGCAGCAGGTTGCCTGGGAAGAGCTGTCAAGCACAGCGTCTGCAGTGGGGTGAGGAGAAGGAGAAACTGAAGTGGGCAGTTGAACACCCCAGGCTGCAGCCTGTCTCACAGGGCACCCTGCGGACGACCCTGTGCTCAAGAGCCAGGGACGACTACTGGGCTCACTCCACGCTGACCACAGTAGATACTGCTGTCTGGGGGTGGGTGTCACTTTGAACAGGTGGCTTACTCCAGCCAAGGACAGTTCCCAGGGTGCTCAGTGGTCACTACTAAGTGGCTGTCTCTCCCTGAATCTAAAGGACCCTCCCATGGTCCTAAGAAGGATCTTCAGGGTGGTCATGGTGCCCACCACAGAATCTTACCCTTTTTATTTTCAACATACCCTGAGTTGAAAACTTCAGGTCTTTTGACATTAATGAGGAGAGTTTTAATTCCTCATTGACACTCTATTCCAAAGATCCAGATACCTCATTCTGTGGCCACATGTGTGATGCCTACAGACTCCATGGTTTCCTGCCTTGGAGTTCATTCTGTCCTTCGCCCTGGAGTGTGGCATCCCATGTCAAGACAGCTGCTGAGGACCTCGTCAGGGCGAGAGGCTTTAAAGCTGGTGCATGTTCAGGAAGGTCTGTGTTGGGCACAAAGTTGGAGTCAGTTTCCTGGTCCACCACCCTCCATAGACTCAGATTCAAGGTTTTCCCAGAAACATGTTACACTGAATGCACTAGCTGCCTCCTCGGCCTGGGAGGCTCAGCTTGACTGTGTAAGAGCCTGCAGGGCTGGGTTGGAAAAATGAGCACTTTCCAACTTTTCTTGGCTTTTATGTTTACCAGAATCCAGCTTGAGATTAAACTTTGAACACGGTTTTGAAAACTTAATTTTCTTGAACTTTTCCCTCTGTAATCTCCTCAGTTTATTCTCTCCTAAGTCGGACACACTGGAACACATGGTGGTTTTTTTTTATTATAAACAAATGGGATACATGTTGTTTCTCTGTTTGTACATGGAGTAAAGGCATACCATTTGTGTGATCATAAATTTACATAGGGTAATGTTGTTTGATTCATTCTGTTATTTTTCCCTTCCCCCCACCCCCCTCTTTTCCCTCTATACAGTCCTTCCTTCCTCCATTCTTGCCACCCTCTCTAACCCTCACCCTAAACCTAACCCTAACCCTAACACTAACCCCTCCCACCCCCCATTATGTGTCATCATCCGCTTATCAGCGAGATCATTCGTCCTTTGGTTTTTTGAGATTGGCTTATCTCACTTAGCATGATATTCTCCAATTTCATCCATTTGCCTGCAAATGCCCATATGGTGTGTTTTAACTGGGTATGTCATTGGATCTGCAAAGTCAACGTACCAAAGCCATGCCGCGTGTCCTGGAATGGGAGGAGGGCTGTCAGGCAGCTTGACCTCACTGTGATGAGAAGATCCCACAAGATCATCAGAGGGAAAGTTTATTATGACTCACAATTTCAGAGATTTGGTCCATTGATGGCTGAGTCCATTGCTCTGTGCCCAAGGAGAGGCAGAACATCATGGCACATGGGCATGGTGGGGGGGTGATGCCACACCCCCTTGACCCACCTCCTCCAGCTACACCCTAGCTGCCTACAGTTACCTCCCAGTTAATCATCATCGGTGAATTAATCCACTGACTGTGTTAAAGTTCTCATGAGCTCATCACTTCACCTCTGAAGCTTCTGTAGTGTCTCACACATGAGTTTTTGGGGAACCCCTCATGTCTAAACCATCACTAGTGTCTACACACACAGATTCACTATGGGGAACACAGTCTCTTACTGATTTGGACAAGGAAAGTGCAGACTGTGTGGATTCTCAGACCCCTGCAAGGGAAGGTGGAGGAGCTAATTAAAAGGGCTCACAGACCACACAAAGGCAGATTCGGGATGGGGAAGAAAATGTTGTACTCGATAGTGGTGCAGCTAGAAAACAGTGGGAAGCAGATGGAATTGCTTATCATTTTAGAGCCAACTTTCAATTTTCCCAGAAAGAAACCTAAAGATTAGTTATGTAACATTGTATTTATGAGCAACATTTTTTTCTTGGTTACTAAATAATTCCACAAAAAGTAGCTCAGTTAATTTTCTGCAAAAAAAAAAAAAAAAAAATTTCTGCAAATTTCCAAGTCAGGTGCTTGCCACTGACTTACCTAAGAAGAAGCTACATGTTCCCATGACTTGTCTGGGTGAAGTCTGCTTGGTCTGTGTGAGTCTCTGTACATTAACAGATCTGGTCAGTCTGTACCAGGCTGTTCATCAACTGAATGAAGGATTGACCTCAGCTCCAGGAGACCACACTAGCATCCAGAGGCTATAAAAAGCAAACACACACTTTGGACACTTATTCACCATCAACATGATGTTAGGTCCCTGTTGATATCTCGATCATTTAGTGTTTTACTGGATCAAATTATAAATTTCACTCATAAAGTTTATTTTATTTTATGGGTCATTTTAAATTCACATGGAGGTCCTGGGGACAGACAGAGGAGGTCAGATGTGGTAGAACGGCCCAGAGGATCTAGGATCAGTTAAAACAGGCCATGACTGTTGGACATGAACAATGCTGAGAGGAGATGCCTTTCTAGGTTACTGCAATGGAATGAATTGAACTGGGCAGCCAGTTCAGGTTTCAGGACCGTTTCAGTGGTCACCTGTGGAAAAGAGGGTGGCAGTCCAAATCTGTACCGATCTCACAACTCTCTCTCCTTTAAGGCCCAGGTTCCTTTGTTTTAGCCTAACTGTTTTCTTTCATGGCAGAATGGTCACTGTATCTGGAGTCAGGAGTGATGGCTTCTGGCCCAGTTCAGAATGGTCACTGTATCTGGAGTCAGGAGTGATGGCTTCTGGTCCAGTTCAGAATGGTCACTGTATCAGGAATCAGGAGTGATGGCCTCTGGCCCAGTTCAGAATGGTCATTGTATCAGGAGTGATGGGTTCTGGCCCAACGCAGAATGGTCACTGCATCTGAAGTCAGGAGTGATGGTTTCTGGCCCAGTTCAGAATGGTCACTGCATCTGGAGTTAGGAATGATGGTTTCTGACTCAGTTCAGAATGGTCAGTGTGTCTAGAGTCAGGAATGATGGTTTCTGGCTCAGTTCAGAATGGTCACTGCATCTGGAGTCAGGAGTGATGGCTTCTGGCCCAGTTCTCTACCTGCTCATCATAGTGAATGTGGCAAGCAACAGAACTTCCAGAAGTTTTAGTTTTTCATCTTGCACTGTTGATCTTTCTTACATCTCAGGTTATTGTAAGTTCCAAATAACAAAGTAGATACAAATTTGTTGAAAGCTTGTACAGCTAGGCAGATATGTACAAGAAATGTCTCCTTCAAGTGACTACAACCTAGTGGAGCCTGCTATACTGCTTCATGCACACCGAGATCTAAGAATGCCATCTTCTCGTGCCTTTGGTACTTAACTGAACTCTTGGCATGTTCGATGAGCTGAAATCCATAAAGTCGCCAGAGTCCAGACACTGAGTTCTCCTGGAAGAGGCTCCCTTCCTCACATGGAAGAGGTTTTGCATCTTGTGAGGCCATGAACCATCCTCAGTGGCCTCTCCGTGAACAGGCCAGAGGGACTGAGCTGGGCACAGTGCCAACCACAGATGCTTCTGGAATGGCAGCAGGCTTACCTCGTTTTCTGGAGTGGCTTCATCCCAGCCCCAACAGGAGACTGCCCAGGAGGCCCTCCGGATGTTGTGTGTGCTCCCTGAAGTTCCTCGCTGGAGTCCCTTGCTGTCTTCCATTGGCCTAGTTCTTCTGTACCACTCTGCTTCCCCTTAAAGCCACCATGTTGCTCCTTTGGCTCACAAGTGGCCCCTCCAACATCTGCTCCTGCTGGAGAGGCAGTCACACTCTCATGGTCCTCACTTGCTGGAAGAAGAAAGACTTTTTCCTGCTACACTACTTTCCTTGTGAATAGTTCTCAAGGAACATTTCAAGAGAACAAAACTTCTCCCCTGTTCCATATGGAACTGAAGTTCCCTGGCCAGATGGACGTCAGGACAACCTGTGGATTCATGGGGGTCAGGGGCACTCCATGACAGGGCCCCTCCCCTCTTCCTCCTCAGGGGACACTTCAGTCCCCAGAGAAGGACAGACTTCAATAGTCTTCTTAATTTGAAACCTAGGATAAGTTTAACTGAAGTTAGCATTGAGCCATTGGCTTCTGGCATAATTAGGTGGCCAACCCTAAATACCAAGGCAGAGACACTTTTAGAACAGGATCCACATGCAAGCTGAAGTCACAGCAAATCAGACTTCAGTCTCATGCTTTCTTCTGAGGAGGCAGGCAGCAACGTTGCTGTGCACCCCTCTCCCTACACCCTGCACCCCACAGCAGCCGGCTTCTGCATTCCACCTCAGGTCCCTCCACAGGCTGCTCCTGTTGCTCCAGCTCGCAACTGCACATCAGAATGAAAATTGGGGACAGTGATATTATTATTGGACTGATTTTTCATCTACTCTATTTTTAGGTAAGTTATTTGCACGTGTCTGTACTTTATTTTTAGTAATAAACTACTTTGAATAAACTTCATAATCAATCATGATTTACCCGAGTTCTGTGACATTATGTTGAGAACTGCCAGTTTGGGATGTAAGTGTAAATTTATCATGTTTTCCTGAACTTCTTTCCTTCCTCCCCACAGACACGCAGGCTATCGATGGAGAGCAATTACAAGCTTCCTGGTGTTCCTGTGAATCTGTCATTTCTTTTTCTCTGCAAAGCTTGTTTGGGATAGAGCCTGCCTGGCAGAGGCAGTTAAGTGAGCCAGAGATAGCATGTGAAGGCAGATAACGATGTGGCCTGGGGCTGAACATGGCTGAAGCCACTCCTTCCTGACAAGACCAGTGGCTCTTCTGCCCTCAGGGCCTCAGTTCCACAGAGCTGGGGCTGCCGCCCTCCTCTCCGAGGAACACATCGGGTCATTAGGGGAAGTGCCGATGCCATGCTGGAGACTGTGATCTTCCCCACCACCTGACTGCAGCTGACACGTGGAGAGGATGACATTTCTTTGGTGTCAAATCCAGACACAGCATTGTCCTACCTGTCCCAGTATCTGTTAGAAATCAGCTCTTGGAACAAATTTAATTAGTTCTACCTCAATTCAGATAAGACTGAGAGGCAAGGATGAAATTGCCATTATTAACAACCTGGAAGATGGTGTATGCTGAGAGTCTTGCTGGGCGGTGTGTACAAGCCAGGAGCTAATGTCAGATCATGAGAAGGAGTGTGTGGGACTCATCCACCCCGATGTGTGCACCCATGCCTCTGAGAACTGCAATGGCAGCCTTTCTGGTAGTGCAAATATCATCACACTTGACTTTAGCAATCTTCCAAAGTTAGAAAAAGGGGCGCAATATATTATTCCAGGGCATAGAGGTTTTTCCTTCTGTGCTCCTGAGATGCCTGTGTTCCTTCCCTCTGTTCTCCCTTACAAGGTGGCTAATGACTCATTTGGGGCACTGAATGGTGCCTTCAAATGGTTCTTCTGGGAATGGACATGAAGACCAGGGAGAGGGTCACTCTTACTGCCTCCACAATGAGATCCTTTTCTCACTTAGAGCAGGCTTTCAAAATTAGCATGAGCCTGTACCAAAATCAGTGTCACTGTTACATTGTCACTACCACTACCACCACCACTACTCCCACCACTTTGAATATCACCATTATCACACCAATACTATTGCCATCACTGCTATCACCACCATCACCACCACCACCAATACCACCCAAACAAACACCACCACCAAACCATCACCAATACTACCACATCATCTTCAATACTAATACCACCACCATCACCATCACCACCACCATCCCCATCACCACATCACCACCACCATCACCACCATCACCATGATTACCACCATCATCACCACCTCCATCACCATCACCACCACCAATACCACCAAAACAAACCACCAATAAACCATCACTAATACTACCACTCCATCACCACCAGCATCACCACATTACCACCACCATCACCATCAACACCACCACCACCATCACCATCACCATCACCACATCATCACCACCATCACCACCATCACCATGATTACCACCATCATCACCACCACTAATCACCATCACCATCACCACCACCACCACCATCACCATCACCATCACCACCACCACCACCATCACCATCACCACCACCACCAATACCACCAAAACCAACACCACCACCAAACCATCATCAACACTACCACACCATCATCAGAACTACCACCACCACCGTCAACATCACCATCACCATCACCATCACCATCATATCACCACCACCATCACCGCCACCACCATGATCACCAGCACCACTACCATTCCACTGGGAGCAACCCTCAAGTTCTCACAGAATGAATTTTTTGGAGGCACTTTTCTCTTAGAGAATCAAGGTGGAAGTAATATTATTTAAGGTTTCAAGAAACAGACATACTGCTACCTCTGCTGACAGCAACTTATTATAAAGATACACAGGGAAATACAAAACTGTGCATGGTCTCCTGACCATCAAATAAAACTTCACTGAGTTGGAATGTGGCTCATCCATTGCAGAATAAACAGGATCCAGGAGTATCTCTAGTATTTGTCCCTTCAAATTCAGGACTTTGTTGGTACTGGCACTTGACATTCTGTCATTCCAAGGACTCAGTTCTGTCTGTCTCTGCCTAAATTTATACTTTCACCTCGAACTGACTGCATCCCTGTCTCTCCTCTGTCACCGGGATTTTGCTTTCTCATATCTTCTTTGGCTCCATTACTTCAGTCTGCTGGCTCTCATGTTGTTTCTACTTCCCTGATTGCTGTGAAGTTCTGTGTTCATTTAACATTTCTTAGGAGAGGTCAAGATTCTGCTGATTCACTACAGCATAAGGGTTGCTGGTAGTTTCCATACTAGGCCACCTCACTCTGAATGATCAGTAGAGATGGTCTTGTGCACCCACCAGTCCCTGGTCCAAGGACTTGGACCAGTGTGATGGCAGCACTGTGCCAAGCTTGTGCTCTGAAGATGGAGATTGTTTCGTCTACTTTATTCAGAAAGTGGTGTAGGAATGCAAGACTTTTCTATAGATGGGCCCTCACTGCACCTCTGGGTATGTGCACGGTGTCACCCAACTAAATTTGAATTTCAAATGAGCACAAATAACTTCTTGTGTGTAAGTATGTCACAAACATTGCCTGGGGACCACAGACCACCTCTGCGACCACTCCAGATTAAATCCTGGGTCCTTCCTCGTATCTCACCAGGCAGGCAAGAGAAGCAAAGGGTGAATCTCTGGTGCTTCTATTCTTTGCTCCAGGGTCCCGAAGTCAGACCTTCCTTCCTGCTGCACCTGCATCAGCTGTTCACCACAAGTGCCACCAGAGGAGGCAACATTGCCAAGCCTACACCAGCAGGAAGCCTGGCCCAGGTGGAGAACACATGAGTCATGGAGCCTCTGCTTTGGCCACCTGCAAACGGCCTGGGTGAGGAGTCCTCAGGCATGCAGCTGCCCGACTCAGGGCAGGGATGGAGCAGCACCTCAGGGGCCACCCATCACGTGAGCAGCCACAGCCTCAAGTTGGGTTCGCACACCTGCGCGGCATGCTGACCTCTCATGTGTGTGTCCTGTGGAAGTCCCTGAAGCCTTGTCTTGGATTTTGTTTTAGGTAGTGTTTCACAAAAACAAGCATATTTTTTTACATTGATATAATTTCAACTTTACAGATGAACTGAAAGGAAGCTCAGAGTAGTTAAATGGTCCAAGTTAAACCATGAGGAAAGTCAACATCAGGACATGTTATCAAACCCTTCTAACTCAAATCCACCCCTTGCCCCACCCCAGAGGTCACTACAGTTACTTCATACAACAATCATAATCAGCACTACATGCTGAGTGCTTTCCATGTGTTACTGGTATTATCTAATTTTTATGAAATTCCTCTGGGTTAAGTGCAGCTTCTTATCTCCACTTTACATATGTGAATGAGGCTCAGAAAGTGAAAGGGCATTGGTTGAGAAGTGGAGTCCCTAACCAGCCTCCCTAGGGGTGAGGCCCAGCCCTCTCTGTGGTCAGCCCTGAGACGTTTGCTGCTATCTAACCACCAATATGCTGTTTTCCTCATTTGTAAAATACAGTCAATAAGAGCACCTGCCTCTCAGAACAGCTGTGAATGTTTTATGAGTAAATATGTGTAAATAGTGAATTACTATTTGGGACCAGGCAAACATTTGATAAAAGTCAACCATTTCTACTATTGTTATTGTTGCTGAACGATATACTCATGTTCAAAGAGGAAGATTCTAGAAAAATCAGGACTTTATGACTGAAAAGTGTGTCTTCAACAGCTGGACACGCTGCCCTTCAGGAAGTCCTTCTGAACAGGTTTGCACCCGACTTCTTTAGGCACATCTCCCAGTCTCCTCCACCCTAAGGGGGGATCCACCCAAACCCAAGCCTCTGCACAAAACTGCTCTAAGCCCTCCAACCTTCACCAGCTAAAGTGCACACTTAGCTTTGAGAATACACCACGTCCCATCCTGCTCGAAGTTCCACTGTGCTGTGTGAGAAGTCTGTCTCCTCAATGGACTGTGGCCCCTGAGCAAGGGGAAGATTGCTGCCCTCACGTGGTGGTTACTTCAGAGATGAGGAGCAAGCCCAGCTGCAACAGACAACATGTGGTGGAGCCTGTTCTTCTTGCTCATCCTCCCTCTGGGGAAATTACCTCCACTCACTCTTAGTCTGTGTGGCCATCCCCGGAAACTCCATCTCCTACCCACCATCTCCATCAGGGGATGAGCATGTGACCCAGCCAGGCTTCCTAAGTACCAAGCTCTCCCCCTTCTTAGCACCATGACTGGCCCAGGAACAGGCATGTGACCCAACCCAGCCTACAGATGCTTTCCAGAGACTGCTGGAACTCCCCCACCCTGTGTGCATGTGTGTGTGTGTAATCTTCAATATCTATGTTTCTAATTTGCCTTTTCTAGAATGACCACATGGCAAGAATGGACTTCAATATTAAACCCATGCAGAAGAAGGGGTCGAGAGGAGGGAAAGAGAGGAGAGGAAAAGGAGAGGGGGAGGGAGAGGGGAGGAAAGACAGGAAAGAGGAAGAGAGAGAGATTGCTGAGTTCTGTAATTCAACTATGCATGAAGCCAGCTATATCTCTGGATTTCTCTTTCTTAAAGTATGGTTAATCAAATATGGTTTTTATCACTATGATAGCTCACTTTCACATGGGCTGTCTGTGGAGTCTGTGACCTTGCAGGAGTCTGCTAAGAGAGGGGGTTGCCATCTCCTGCTCCACTGGGTCAGCTGACTCTGGGTGTGCCCTTTGAGAGTTCTTCATATTAAGAACTTGGAAGACAATCATGAGTCACTTTAAATCAAGCTTACTGGAACAGGTTTTCATTTCATGAGGTCATTAACACATGGTGACCCATCAGGTCTGCCTGACACCATAGTGGAAGGAAGGATGATGTCCTTCTGTGTGAACAGGTGCCTGCTGCATGCAGGCTGATGCAAACCTGGGATGTCGGACAGTGATGAAACGGACATGGGTCTTCAGTCGAGGCAGAAGAGGTGCACAGTACAGCTCTGGGTGTGTCTGTGGTGGATGTCTATTGGTGACACCAGGGAGTCCTGCGCTGAGGGGAAAGTTTGGGACTGTGGATCTGCACTGACATTTGAGTGAGGATTGTGCAGAAGACATTGGTGTTACTGCTAATTGACCGGGTGCTGCTCCCGGTGTGGTGCTAATGAACTTCGTCACTCAAGGGGTGCATTCCTGTTGCATGACCCCATGATCCCCTGGCGCCCAAGGGCCTGTACTGGTGAGACGGCCGTCTGATGTGCTCCATCAGGGCTCATCTCTCTCGTCCTGGCAGCTGTACTTGGCACATGCTCCATGCAGCTTGGCTAAACAGCCCAAAGCTCTGAGAAATGCTCAGAGGCGCTTGGATAGACTCTGTCATTTTATTTTTTCATATAAACCCAGCACTGACTTTCCAAATGCTGTGTGAGATGACTTTGGTGTGCCACTGCCAGGCACATAATGTTTTATAAAATGATCCTTAAAGTGAAAACAACCGGTAGCATTTCCATGGGCATTTTAATGGGACTGCAGTGTCTGACAAAGAAGAAAGGTACCACCTGGTGGTGGCTTGGAAAGGCCCTACCCAGATCTCCTTAAAAGTGCCTGCCTCAGCGAGTACCGACAATCCTTCTCCTCCAGCCCCTGGGTCTCTGGATCCATGGTGTGTTCTCTCTGAAGCTATGGTTCCCAGAGTCTGTCCTCAGCCAGCAACCAAGTAAGGCAGCTGTTCCCTGGGGACACCGGGTTTTGGTCAGTGCCTCCCCATCATGCTTTCTGTGAACTGTATGCCTGAAGACCTTATGACCCTTTCTTCCTTCCCCCTCTCCATCCAGGGTCTTGGTCCTACATCATGCCTGCATGTTCCCTCCACCTTCATCTCCCATATAATTCCTCCAGGCAACACTGCAACCATCTGGTCCCATTGTGGCCTCTGCTTCTGGTGGGGCCATGTTGGTAGAAGCAGAACCAGGAATGCTGAGCCTCGAGGTGGTATGCTTGGCTTCTGGACAGCCACAGCAATGGTCAGTGCAGTGACCACAGAGTGGGGAGGCCAACTCAGGGCCTGGCTCTGAGGGGAGCACTGTAGACAGTCAGTGGAGGCACCATGCACAAGCCACCAGTAACATGACTGCTGGACCACATCACTACGAGAAGAGAGCAGGGTGGAGGAATAAAGACCCCGATCTCCTGGGCAGCATCCGGGCTGAAGCCAATGTTCAGATCTGAAACCCACTGAAAGAAAAGTGCTCACTGGGTTCTTAGGGTGAAGGTCTCTGCATCTCCTTGCAAGTGTGTACAGGACTGATGGTCCTGTCCTCAGGGAGGGACCAGTGGCCACCTATTCAGAGGACTATACCCATGGAAAGAGAAATACCTGGACAGCTCAAGGACAGCTGAACATAGGATCTGCATTTACACTGGTTCCCAGGGACCCAAAGTGTCTTCATAACCTTCTACTAGAGTGCAGATTTATGGAGGCCAGGTCATGAATGGAGTCCTGGAAAAAGTCCTTTACAGAGGGGAACTCCATGCCTTTGTGTCCACCCAGTGGACATCACCCCAGTCTCTGACTTTGTGATTGGGACTGGCGTGCTTGATAGTTGGAGTAATTCTCACACAGGCCTGAAGGGGAACGTTGTCATACTGGGAAAACTAAGTAGAGACTCCAGGCGCTGCTGCTTTCCCAACCCCAAACTGAGTCAGTAATGAGCAACATCACAAGCATGGGTGGGGCTAGGACTGCTTTAGAGGATGTACAAGTGCTGGCTGCCCAGGCGTGCTGTCTCTGTGTCTGTTTGTCCCCTGCAGAGGCTGGACAGATGCCAGAGAGTCATGATAGACCACCACAAGTTCAGCGAAGTAGTGTCCCTGACATAGCTGCTGTCCTACAGGTGGCACCTTCAGAGAGGCAGACATGAAAACCTCAGGACCTGTATACAGACATGGATTTGGGAATGCAGTATTTCCTATTCCAACTAGAAGAAAGGATGACATACAGTTTGCAGTCATGTGGAATGGGCGAAAAATACTCACTTTCTGCCCTCCTTCAGGCTATGTGAACTCCTCTGCTCCCACCCTCATCCAGCCTCAGAAGCTCTGAACTGTCTGGAGAGCCCACAAAGCATCACCTGATTCATGTCATCAATGTGCCATCTGCTCCAACAAGACCACGGAGGCGTTGGTATGTTGGGGAATTGGTAAAACAAACACTGCAGACCTTGGGGGAGAAGCCATACAGAGGAGAAGACTTGCCACTGCATACAGTGTTTAAGGGTCAACTCAGAGGAGCATGGGATCTCCAGGGGCACATTGCATCTTGACCTCAAAGTGGAAAGAACAGCTCTGCAAAGGTGTGGTGGATTATACAGGGACATACTCCAGGTCTGTGCATGCTGTTCAGGCCCATGCATCTGGGGATGGACAAGATCCACGTTGGAGGACTTGGAGTAGGACAGGGCTCTGTGACAGGTCTCTCCTGTGTCAGAAACAGGGTGCATAAAGCAAGCACAAAGACTGGTGTTCCAGGTGCCGAGGTGGGAATAGCTGCAGGAGAGTCTATAGCAAGCCCCAGGGGAAGTATCAGGTCCTGGAGCTCTGGAGCAAGACTGTGCCAAAGCACTGGAGAATGTTACATCTCTGAGAAGCAGCTCCCAGTGGGTTGCTGCATCCTGGCAAGAATGTAAGATTTATGGTCAATTTGATATTGAAGTGTGAGTTCTCTAGATTTGTTTTTCTTTAACTCTTTTGGATATTCAGAGTCTCTTATAATTGTACATGAGTTGTAGAATCAGCTTGTCCATTTCTCCGAAGAAACCAGTTGGGATTTTATAGGGATTCTATTGAATCTGTAGATCAGTTGAGAATATTGCCATCTTCTCAACACCCATGAATATAAAATGTTTGTTTCATTTATTTATTGACTTTTAAATTTCTTTCAACTGTTGTCTTATTTTCTAAGTAGAAAAGTTTTCACTTCTTTTGTTAAATTTATTCCAAATCTTTTCATTCTTTTCTGATTCTTTTGTAGATGGAATTATTTTCCTAGCTTAATTTTTGTGTTATTCATTGTGAATGTACAAGGATACAATTAACTTATATATATCAATTTCATATATTTCGACCTTGCTGAATTCTTTTATTTGCAATTGTATGTGTGTGTGTATGTGTGTGTGCGCATGTGCATGTGTATCTTAGGATCTTCTACATATAAAGTCATGTATCATTTGCCAGTAGTGATGATTTTGCTTCTTCATTTTCAATATGAATGCCTTTTATTTCTCATTCTTGTCAATTTCCATGGCTAGCACCTTCAGTACAACACAGATTTGAGTGGGAGCTGCGATTATCCTGGTCTCCATCTGTATGTGGAAATCTTCTTGTCTTGCACCACTCCGGAGGTGTCACCTGTGGGTTTGTGGACTCCCTTTACTGTTGAGGGAGGCCTCTTCTCTTGCTAATTTGTTGAGCATTTTTATCATGAAAGGATGTAGGGGTTTTGTCAAATGTCTCTTCTGTATCTATTGAGATGAATATATGGTTTTTGTTTTCATATTCTATGGATGTGGTGCATTACATCAATTAATTTGTAGATGTTAAACCTGTGTTCCTGTGATAAAGCCCACTTGATTATGGTGCATAATTCTTTGTGCATGTTCCTGAACTTAGTTTGCTAATATATTGGTTTGAAGTTTTTTTGTAATGTTTTGCCTAGTTTTGGTTTCAACATACTGCTATTACAGAACACGATGTTTAGTATTTTCTCTACTATATTTTGAAATAACTGAAGAACTGATATTAACTCTTCTGTTTGGTAAAAATCACCTGTGTGTTCATTTGAATCTGAGTTTCCTTTTGTAGACAGTTTATTATTAGTAGTAATTCAATTTCTCTACTGTTATAGGTCAATTTAAATAAAGTACTTCTTCTTGAGTCAGTTTTGGCAGTCTCTGTCTTTCTAAGGATTTGTGCATTTTGTCTACACAGTGCATGTGTTATTCCTTATATTTGTTCTTATTTCTGTGAGGTTGGTAATAATGTCTCTGCTTCCATTCTGATTCTGGTAATTTGACTCTACTCTGTCTCCACCTCCCCCTTGGTCAATCAAACTAAATGCTTGCAATTTCTTTGATTTTTTCCCCCCCAAAAATCCGTTTTTATTTAGATTTTTTCCCTCTGTTATTTTTCTATCATCTCTTTCATTAGTTTCTGGTCAAATATTTATTATTTCTTCTGTTAGCTTTTTCTTTAAGTTTAGTTTGCTTTTAATTTTCTTGTGAATTAAGGTGAAAGTTTAGCTCACTTATTTGAAATCTTTCTTCTTTTTAATATAAACACTTACAACTGTAAATTTACTTTTAAGATCTTCTTTAGCTACATCGCATATTTTGATATATTGGATCTTCATTTTCATCCATCACAAAGCATTTTCTAATTTCCACTTTGAGAAGAACATATGTCCTACTGATGTGGCAGAATGTTGCATAGATCTCCATCAGGTCCAGTTCTTTCAAGCTTCCTATTTCTGAGTTGACCTTATGCTAGTTGTTATACTAGTTGCCGAAAGAGGAGTATTAAGGTGTCCACCATCATTATTGAATTCTTCCTTAATTTCTGTCAGTTTTTGCTTTGTATGTTTTGATACACATATCTTATAATATACATTTATTTAATTATTGTTATGTCTTTCTGATGGACTGAACATCTTATCACTTAGGGATACCTTTTTAATCTCTAGTAACTTTTACAATTTTTATTTTGTCTGATATTATTATCATCACTCCATCATCCTGTGGTTTCTATTGCATAATATGTATTTTCTATCTTCTTTACTCTGTTTGCATGTGAATCTAAAGTGAGTCAACTATAGACAACACCTAGGTTCTATTTTTATTTTTTAATCTGATAGTCTCTGCCTATTGGTTGAATTGTTTAATCCACTTATATTTAATGCTAGTATTGATAAAACCTGGTTTACATCTGTCACTTGTTTAACAAGTGTTGACTCAACAAAATATTGTTATAATTACTTTAAATCATTTTCTGGTTTTAAATGAGAGAAGACACAAAAAGCAGGTTACATTATGCTCTTTATTTTCCATAGTTATAATTTCCAGTTATCTTCATTTGTTCCTGTGGATTCAAGTTAGTATCTGTGATCATTTCCTTAATCCAGGACAAATTAGTGGCCACCCACCTGATGTATGGTTATTGGTATATATTACATTTATATATTTTGTAACCACAACATAATATTTCCTATGTATTGTACAATAGTTTTTGTAATAAGAGAATAAAAGGTAAAGAAACAGGTGTTTATGCTGTCTTTTATAATTATGTAATTACCTTTATCTTCTTGTACACCTTATCTATGATCACCCATAGCTTGAGAAACTTCCTGCAGGATTTCTTATAAAATGTTTCTTAGCAACACTTTCTCAGTTTCTGTTTATAGAAAAACCAAAACTTTATTTTACTTCCCCAACAATTTTGAAAGATAGATGTTTCTGGATATAGAATTCTTAATGTTTCTCTTTGAGTACTGCCTTCTGGCTTCCATTGTTTTGGACAGGAAGTCAGCTGTTAATCTTATCCCGGTTCCCATGTAAGTGTTGGATCATTTTTCTTTTCTGTTTTCAAGATATTCTACTTTGAATGTCAGTATTTTGACTATGAAGTGATTGAATTTCTGCTTGGAGTTTGTTGAGCTTCTTGAATGTCCCTGTTAAAGTTTTTCAACAAATTTTGGTAGATTTCTGGCATTATTTTGTCAAATAATTTCCAGTTCCTTCTTTCTTCCTCCTCCTGCTAGTACATTTATGCATATATTGGTTTGTTTAATAATGTTCTTCATTTCTCTGACATTCTATTCATTTTTCTTCCTGCTTTTGTCTCTGTTCTTCAGATTGTAAAATTTTTATCAATCTATTATCAAGTTCTTCTTTTTGCCAGTTTGAATATATTGTTGAGTCCTTTTAATGGATCTTTAATTTCAGTTATTCTAATTTTCAACTCCAGAATTTCCTTTGAATTCCTTTTAAAAAATACCTCTTCATCAATACCATCTATTCTAGATGACTTTATCATGCCATCATTTATTTATTCCATCTTGTTTACTTGCATTCTTTGAACATATGTATCTTGACCTTGAGACCATATTTATCATGAAATATGGTCTTTGCATGTTAAATTCAGCATCTGGTTGATCTCTCTTAGTTTCTGTTGCTTGCTATATTTTTGATATACAGATCACATTTTCTTTTCATGTCTCATGTTTTTGTGGGAAGCTGGACGTTTTAGGTAATGTGTGGAAACTGACTCCTGGTAGCACTCTCTGGAGCTTGCTATTTTCATTTGATTTTTATTTGTTTTGAGACTAGCTGAATTATTTGGGCTCCACAGGGTGAGTATTTCCACAGTCACTCATGGATAGCCTTGGCTTTGCAGGGCTCTCTTTTCCTGCCTACACTAAGATGTTAAGACAGTAATTGCTGGTTGATTCTATTGTTTTCTCCATGCTCTTCTGTCTCACATTCAAACCTCTTTGAAAGATAATTGTTGAGTTCAGTGTTTGAAGTTTGTTCTCATCCTAGGAAGGCTCCTCCTTACTGTCTCTTCCCAGTTCTGTTGGGTAACTTAGCTGGCCTGCAGGTTAGCTTATATCTCCAATGTTCTGCCCATATTCTGCCAGTTGCCTTTTATTACATTCCCCACTGGTTTGGAAGTGTCCTTAGCCTTGAACTTCTCCACAATCTGCTGCAAATGAAGTGAGTTCCTTTAGGAGGACATTGGGACCTGTCTGTTTTATGGTCTGCTTCTTCCCTCAAGCAGATTCCTGAATTAGGCTTTGGAGTTGGGGATGGGGATTAGGATACTCTTCCTTTTATTGACATCCTTGCTTCAGGAGCTGAGTGTTGGCTCTGTTAATAGGGCAGTGGATAGGCTTGCCTCCCCCCATGTGAGATGCTCACCAATGCTCTCAGCAGTGCCTCCCAGCTAGGGTCTCCATCATGTGATGGAGTGGAGTGGCTGGGAAGAAGAGATTCCCTGCCTTTTGGCTGCACTCACTTGGAACTCAGTCTTAGCAACAGCCAGCTGAGGCCTGATGGAAAATGCTGACATCTGCCTTGCAGGGAAGACAGTCCCCAACTGTGGCTGAGTGAGCAGGAGCCAGGGCCTTCACCCTCTCAGTTTGGATTGGAATACAATATTGAGTTTCCAGGGGAAGGGAGGAGGCAGGTCTTTATTCAAACATCTAACTTGATTTTATTGAATAAATATTTCTTTATTTCCCATATACTGTTAGAAGAGTTTCCAGATAGGTAAAATCTGTGTTCTTTAAAAAAATGATTTTCACCACTTTCACAGTCATGGAACTCATGTTATATACACAGAAGTGAAATATTTGTTTTTATTGACAATTTTTATGTAACTAACAGTTGATTTAACCACATACCTATCTAAATTCTAAGTAAATTCAGAGAAGCTATTACTTTATTTACCTTTCTATTCCTGGGGCCTATGGTAATATAGTGTATTAGGTGTTTAATTAATATTTATTAAATGTTTTGCCAAAAACTATCATCTCTATATCAGTATTTATGTATGGAATATATAAAATTGTATACAAACATAAAAATTACAAACATAAAATTTGATAAACAGAAATTCATACTCTAGACAACTTCTTAGCAACCCAACTGTGGCAGAGGTTGTGAATCATATATTCACTCTCTTGCCTTCTCTTGTCCTTAGTAGAAGGATCCAAATTCCTTGGGTTATAATTCATCTATATGAAAATGACACATTCTGGCTTCTTTTTCAACTGGGTGTGACCTGAGCACATGACTCAGTTCTAACCACTGGGCGTGAGTGGGAGACACTGAATTGCTCCTCTAAGAAGCTTTCTTAGAGACAGAATCTCCTACCAGACCAAGCTGTCCTGTGTTTTCCATCCTTTCTGTACTCCTTGCTCTGATGATGGGGACGGTGGCTCCAGCACCAGCAACTCTTCCTCCCAGGAGTGGTCCTGGGGAGCAGACATGGCCTGCCAAAGGTGGTGGAATGCAGAGACGTATGGAGCCTGGGCTTCTGAAGGTGACATTGCAGCCTGTAGGCCATGTGTGGACTGAACAGACAGGTGCAGAAAATGCTCTTGCCTTACTTAAGCTGCACTTATTTCCAATCACTTTTTAAATTTTTTAATTAGTTGCACATGACAGTAGAATGCCTTTACACACCTTGATTTGTCACACATAAATGGAGTGTAAACTCTCATTTTTCTTATTCTACATATTATAGGATCACATTGGTCATGCAGTCATGCGTGCACAGGAGGTAATGATGTCTGTTTCACTCTACACCAATGTCTTTCAAAAGTAGGTAAAAACATTCCAGCCAATACACCATCTACTTCACATTTTGAGCTGAAATTCTGTTACATGCCATGTATGTGTATATATAGAGAGAGCACATATATTGTGAGTATCATACTGTATTTCTTTTATTTGGTCTGAAAATTGCAAATTTTATGGCACCTTTCTCCTTACAGTGCATAAACTATGTCTAGAAATGGTACTAAATTAGTTAACAAACTATGAACACAGAGAACGCCTCACTTCAATTTCTCTTCAACCGGACAATTACACTTATCCATAGAGTTCTTTGATTATTACATGTGGAATGTGTTCAAGAAAGAAGAAAGTGATCCAGCTTCCATGCTTTGGAGTCCGTTGAAGAAGCCACCATCCACAGGCATTGTACCTCCTGGAGTAGAACCAGGGTGCCTGACGCCCTTGCAGGGTCTCCAGTTCTCACTGCTGGAAGGAGACCTGGTGACCGCCCAGTCCTGCTTCCCCATGGGCCGACTGTGGAGGGGTCCTTCATGAGCCAATCCCTGCCTGCAGTTAATCCCACTCGCCTTTTTGTTCTCCTGGTAAAACCCTCATGGAAGATGGCGGGGGAGAAGGGATTAGTGAGTCTTGCTGACGCTGAGCTAACAGGCCACCAGTTCACGTGTAACCAGCAGTTTCCAGCAAGGTGTTTTGTAAGGGGTGTGTTGTGCGGTGTACTGGACCCCCTTAGGGAAAAGCGCAGGAAGGACAGAGGGATGACAGAAGCGATTCCGCAGTTGGCTGATCTGCAGGTGGACTTCCCGGGGAGGGCTGTGTGGGTACTTCTGGGGTGAGCAGAGTGTGCACATCTTGCACCCGGGCAGATCCTAGAGTACAAACTTAAAGGGCACATTCTGTGATGACTATTTAAGAAAGTTTGTGAAAAACCAAGTGTTAGAGAGGGAGGAGAGCAGGGTGATGATGGCTAGTCAGAAACACACCTAGGAGCCGACCAGAGCTGGAAGTGGGCATGGGAGCATGTCCTTCACTGTGTCCTGGTGAAGCAATGAGGTGTCCACTGCGACATCAGCAGTGAGCTTTGAAATGCAGGGTTCTGAGCCAGCTGTCTCCACGCCAGGTGGCAGGGCCTCTGGTGGCTGCTGGAGACTGCCTTGCTCCTACTCTTGCTACTGAGTCTGGCGGCCAATAAGGTTGAGTGGGGGATTGGGCTGGCAGGCGTTTGCACAAGTCCTTGAGGACCAGAGTGGGCAACACAATGCCACAGTGACCTTGAGCTCCAGGTGAGGAGCACATACCCTCGGCCTCTGCCTCTTTTGCTGTTGTTTACACCCTGATGCCTCATCTCCACAGTGTCCTGTGAACTCCTCCTCGCTGCCAGCTGTCTTCCTTCCGCTTGACGTACCCTTTATGCAGTGAGAGGCTAAAATGCTACTTATTCTTTCCAGAAAATGCATCTACAGGACTTCATCCATAACTGAGCCTTAATGAGTCTTTTCCAGTTATTCAGGGAGCCTCCCAACACCCCTGAAATCAGACCGCTGAGGCACACACAAGCCCTGCTGCCACAGCAGGCTGTTCTGAAGATCCCCACACGTGTGGATTCGATGGACTGAACTATGCAGTGACAAGAAGCAGGTAGGAAACACCTCTTTCATGCCTTTTGAGTGCTCCACCATCTGAGGCCCAGGCAGCCAGAACCTGCACTCTGCAGCCTGCCCCTCATGGTCCTCCTGGTAGAGCCTGCACTCTGCAGCTTGTCTGCCTGCTCCTCCTGGTAGAACCTGCACACTGCGCCTGCCCTGCCCGCTCCTCCTGGCAGAGCCTGTACTCTGCAGCCTGCCCTTCATGGTCCTCCTGGTAGAGCCTGCAAAGTGCAGCCTGCCCTGCCCGCTCCTCCTAGTATTCTGCAGGAAGGTGCACTTCATCGTGCACTTTGCATTTTCCAGACCAACATGCTCAGCAAGCTCTCCTGCATACACAGGCTCCCATTCAACATAGTAAGTCATCATAAGTATTGTCTTCCACCAAGGTGGTGCCACCAGCAGTGCTGTCAACCATCTGTCCAGGGAGTGTGCTTCGAGCAGGGGTGGCCTCCTGAACCTGACAATGCTCCTCGCGGTTTGATGCTTCACAGCCATTGGTCCTTTTCTGTAACCCCAGCCAACCATTTCCCTCCTCGCCCTGCATGAGCTGGACTCTTCACCTCTGTACCCCACTGCTGATTTTGTCTGGGTCCCCATCTTGCTCTGCTCTCTGCACTCTGGCCACATCACTCCCTCCAGAGCTGAGCTGCTTCACATCTTCTCCTTTCAGATCTGCAAAGGTCACTGAGAGCATCCTTCTCTCCAGTCTCTTTACCAAGGCTCTTAGCGCCTTGGACTGATCCAGTCAGTGTCCTTATCTGCTTTCTCTGCTCCTGTACCTCCAGCACTAGGCCATACTTAAAGAATATAGCATCTACAAATTAAGGATTCATTTCTTTTGCAAACATCAAACCAACACCTACTATGTGCTGGACACCTACTGTGTGTGCAACATAAACTGCATGGACTTCTGTGTTCTGTGACCTGCATGAATCATAGGAAGAGAGGAGGAAGCTGAGAGAGCCTGCCCAGGGCAGAGGACTCCTTCTGAGGTGAGCTCTCCCCTGGGCAGGACAGCAGGCTGAAGGTCAGGAAGCAGCACTGGGCATGGAGGAACTGGAGCTTGAAGGCAGCAGGCAGGACCTGGACCCTGGAGATGGGCGCATGTGAGGGCAGGCAGGAAGTTGCTGAGGAACTGGCAGCAAGGAGGACATGACGGAGTCACATGGAAAGACACTGGAGGAGTCTCTGGCTGCCTCACTGAAGCTAATTTAAGATGAATGGTGCAGCAAAGGTAAGCAGTGGCAGCTTTTGTGCCTTTTGGAAATGCATTGTTTACAAGGTGGACCATTTTCAGATGAAAGCACGATTCTTTAAAAATCTGCAGGACGACGGCTCGGAAAATCAAAGAGACTGGGAAAGTCCAAAGCCTCTGGCCTTTCAGAAGATGGAGCAGTCCACCACCATGTGGTAGACATGTAGGCCAAGCTGTACTTTCGTGCTTTTACTCACAGAAACCACACATAACCTTCTTTAAATGTGTCTGGTCTGGCAGAAACCTGGGACAGCAGCAAAACCTCCTGTAGCCAGGTAGTGGAGCTGTGGGCAGTGGGAGCACACTGCTGTTCAGAGTGGCCAGTTAGGGACCAGGTGCAGCTCTGTGCAGGGCAACCCAGTGCTGGCTCCCCTTGCACGCTGCCTGCCCCTCACTCAGGATGCCCCCCACCACCCAGGAAAACACCTTGGGGGAGGGGCACAAGGCCAGTCGAAGTTGGACAGTCACCTTGCATGCTCCAAGGGGTGAGGGTGGGACACATGATGACTTGTGGGTGTGTGCACTTGTGCACACATGTGCAAATGCAAGAACACAACCACGGGGCAAGCATTTGCTTTTGTTAATGTCTGGCTTGGAGACTCCATGACCCATCCCCTTTCTCAGGCTTGGACTAAGACCTCCTTCCTTCCCCCTTCCTTCCCTTTCTTTGTGGATCTATCCATCTTTAACTGATGAAATGAGATACTTCAGAAGCAAACATTGACTGGGCCAGAACTTCTAGGCAGAGAGGTTTTCAGGTAGGCTACAATCAATCAAACAAAAGGAGTCAAACACCAGCACATATTTTATACATACAGATATACAGATTAAACTACTGGAAAGGTAAAGGAGAAATAGAAGGGTTCTGCCTTCAAGAACAGAAGTCAGGAGATGACTACAGATGGGAGAATCTGTGCATAGATGGGAGAAGGAAGCACAGGGACAACGTGCATGTCCTTAGCAGATGGTAGGGTATAAGTCCAGCAGTGGACACGGACAGGGAGCCAACCACCTCCCTGCAAAACCTGAACATCAGCATCCCAGGGCCCCATGGAAGGCAGGACCTGGCCCTGGACTGGAAGCAGGAAGTGAACACCTTCACTCAGGGTGGCTGGGGTCACGGGTCCACACACTGCCCTGCCCAGGAAGCTGGGGCAGGGGAGCCCCTTGCTCTGCTGCAAAAACGAGGGTTTACTCTCTGGGGAAATCACACAGCCAGACACCAGTTTTTGAGACAAAGGTGAGTTCACTGAAATGTAGGGCTGAGAGGGGCTCAAGACAAGGGAGGGGAGAACAGCTGTGCCGTCCACTGTGGCCTCCTCCACCCACCATGCTCAGCTTCCTTTCCCACCTTGATGCACAGCAGAAGGGAGGCTGTCCCTCTGGAGGAGTGACCTCCAGACCGGCACCTTTCTCCCACTCCACATCAGCTGCACCTTCCTGTCCTCTTCAGTGAGACCTGCCAGGGAAGCTCAGCCTCTGCACAAAACTCTGCTCGTTCTTAAATGTGGAGCCAAGCACCATTGGCAGCAGGCAAGCCACTGAATAAAGGGAGTGACTGGAGCACAACACAGAAGGGAGTCCAGAGGAGAGGGGTGCTGAGGGAGAGGAGACCTTAAACACACAGCCACAATCCCCAAAGAAGCAAGAGGAAACAGACAGCATGTTGCTGCAGTGCGTGTCAATTAACAAACTTCAGAAAAACAGAAAAATATGAATTTTAATATTCTAAGGGCCAAAAATTTTTCAGAGATCTACTAGAAAGAAGAATATGTCAAAGTGGTGGAAAACCAGGTGGGAAAGTAAGAAAATGAGAGGGCTGTCCCAACAACCAGGGAAGATATTTTTAGGAAATGGAACGTTGGTGGGGCCACAGAAGGAATGCAGGGTAAATTCCAGAAGCTGCTGGGAAGATGCTTCTAAAGTGAAAAGCAAGGCTCATAAGGTGTTCAGCACACTGTAAAAAAGCTCTCTGAAACATGAAACTTGAAAACTAAAAATAAAGAGAGGATTCCAAAGGGGGAGAGTGTGTGGGTTGCGTGGGGCAAAGTTTGAATGACGGGGAATGTCTCCAGCAACCTTAGGTGTACAAGGACACTGTGCTAAAAATTTGGAGAAAGTGATTTCCAAAGTGGAATCATATGCCAATCATATCTCCGTAGCTGACTGCATGTGTCAACTGGACTGAGCCACAGGTGGCCAATATCTGGTCCGACCTTACTTGTGGGTGTCTGTGAGAGCGATTCTGGTTGAGACTGACACTGTAACTAGTCGGCTGAGTAAGGCCGTGGTTCTGCTCAATGATCTGTCAAGGCCTGAGCAGTGGAAGAAAGTGGAGGAAGAGACACTGCTCTCCCTTTGCTTGACCACTTGAACTGGGGCATCTGCTCTCTGTCTTGTGACCTGGATTCCCATTGCTGGCTTCTGGTTCTCAGGCATTTGGACTCAGACTGCAAGGACACCACTGGCTCCCTGGGACCTTCAGCTTGCTCACTGCAGGTTGTGAGGCTCCTAGGTCTCTGTAATTGCCAAAGTCAATTCCTTATTATGTGTAGGTACGAGTCAGGGGTCACCTAAAGGAGGGGGTGACCAGAGGTGTTGCTAAGCAATTTCACTGCTGTATAGACACCATAGAATGTGCTCTCACAAACCCTGATGGTGCAGCTGCAGCACACCTAGATTATACAGCAGGTACACATACACACACCTAGGTTATACCACAGGTGTACACACCTAGGTTATACAGCAGGTGCACACATCTAGGTTACACTGCAGGTGCACACATACCTGCTTATACTGCAGGTGCACACACACCTCGCTTATATGGCATATGCACACACCTAGGTTATAAGGCATGTGCACACACCTAGGATATACTGCAGGTGCACATACACACACCTACATTATACTGCAGGTGCACACACCTAGGTTATAGAGCATGTGCATACACCTAGGTTATACTGCATGTGCACACACACATGGGCTATACTACAGGTGCACACACACCTAAGTTATATGGCATGTGCACACACCTAGGTTATATGGCATGTGCACACACCTAGGTTATATGGCAGGTGCACACACACTTAGGTTATATGGCAGATGCACACATACCTAAGTTATACTGCAGGTGCACACACTTAGATTACATGACCAGTGCACACACCACTCAGTGCTGTGCTAAACAAAGCAATAGGAGAGATGATTTAACTAGACACAGCTAATCACAGGTGGGGAAGCTGCTGCTAGCATAGAGCAGCATGTGCTTCACAGCGAGTCATCTCTCAATGATAGGAAGACACTGAAAAATAATGCTTGTTATGATTTAGATCCAAAATGTCTCCCACAGTGTTCAGAGGTGGGCTTTGGGGGAGGGCATAGATCCTGAAGGCTCTGACCTCATTAGCACATTAATCCACTGCCGGGCTCATAACTGGAGGACAATTAGGAGGTAGCAGAAACCTCAGGAGAGGGCCTAGTTGGAGGAATCAGGTCCCTGGTGACTCCTGGAAGGGGGAATCTTGTCCCCAGTCCCTTCTGGTCTTCTTCTGCTCACTGGTGGCCACAAGAGGAGCACCTCTGCTTGACCATGATGTTCTGCCTCACCACAGGCCCAGAAACAATGGAGCCCACTGACCACAACTCTGACTTCTGAAGCCAGGATCCAAATCAGTCTTTCCTTCTGTAAGTAGACGTTTTCAAGTGTTTGGTCACAGAAACGAAAAGCTGACCAACACGATTATAAACAGCACATAAGTAAACAGACCAGTGGCAGGTCCTGTCCCAATCGAGTCCCATGCACCATGCATAGTCACACCTTACACCTCACACAGGTGGTGGGACACAGCGTCTCAACACACGTGGGCAGTAGCTGTGCTAGGACATCCTGGCAGGGGGAAGTCAGCAGGGCATGCGGGTTTTCAACCCCTGTTATCATCTTGTGGTACCATGGTGGGGTATGTGGCTCCTTGTCGGCCACAATGCTACTACATGGGACACAGCTCTCCCAGCCCCTTAACCCCTTGACCTTTGAACCTATGAGTGCTCATAGCATGCCAAGCCCTATAATTGTTTTTCTAAACAAGATTTTTAAATTTGCAAACCAGGTCAATTATCCTTTAATCGTTTAAATCAATGCAGATCTGTGTTGCTTAGAGAAAGCATGTAATGGAGTTATCATGAAAGGAGGCAAAGGTATGAGTAACTTAGTCATCATCTCTTGGGTTTTAATCAAAATTCCAAGGGTTCTATATCATGGTCAGCAATGTGAACTACGGTACAGACGAAGGCGAGCTGAGTGAGACCAGAACTTGGCACTGCCGCCGGTCAGCGCATCTGTCGGGGCGGGCACGTTTCCAAGTAATCTGTGAGTGGGCACTTGTGGCTGGACATGCTGCATCTCACGGGACATTTAGGGTGGGGAGCAGGTGTGGGCTTAGGAACACCCTGCCAGGGACTCAGGCAGTTCTGTGATGGTGGAGCTGTTCTTACTGAAGGCACATGCATGGCTTTGGAGCCTAATTGTTTTATAAAGTGTGAGTTAGATGAAGCATAATTTCTGAAATAACATTTTAACTTATTTAGTCTGAGACTTTAAATATGTATGTGTAACTAAATTAAGAAATGTTATTAAATATTATATGGGACTCTAATGGCAGGGAATTGTTCATAATCATAGTGTGTACTGAATCCTTTCAGGCTGTCCTTCACGGTTATCTCCTTCCCCACCCTTCCTCTAGATCTGCTCTAATTGCTCAGTCTCTTTGGGGGAGGTAGCCACTTGAAAAGGGACTTTTAGAGGGGCCACGCAGTGAGTGCTTGCTCTGTGTTGTACGATATCTGACACTTACCACCTCTCGACCCTTGAAGCCACAGCACACGGCTGATATTCTCAAAAATCAACAATGGGGCTGGGGTGATAGCTCAGCAAACACAAGGCCCTGAGTTCGATCCCCAGTATCGCAAAAAAATAAATACATAAATAAACAATGGATTCTTAGCTCCATTCTCGGACCACAGCTGGAAGTCACAGCCCCTCTGTGCTGGTGTGGCTGGGAGAATTGTACTTCTTCTCCTTGTCCTTGGCTGCAGTGAAGCTCACCTATGTTTTCTGTGTCAGCCCACACAGGGCCTGACACACATCTGATCCAATCCCTTTGGTTTATGTGCAAAAATACAGACAGTAATGACTGATTCAAAGTCCTGGGGCCTGGTGGAAGCCAGGGTGCTCTGTTCCTTCCCCCTGCTCTCAGAAGGTTGAGCACCTGACCCCACACTGCATTGTTGGCCTCAGGTCCAGGATGGGACTGTCCACTGAGGTGACAGGAACTCCCTTCAGTAGGGTTCCAAGAAGGGCAGAGCAGAGAGAGTTGAACTCCCCTTGGAGGCTGGCATGCTGGTGATTCCTCAGCTGCTTAAGGTGTTTCCTAATAAACTTCCCAACACTGCATCTGCAAGTAGGGAAAGCAAGGGATTCCTACGAGACTCTCCATCCAGAGTCTTGCTTAGCAACCCATGGACATGAACATGGCTCTTATATGTCCCCAATAGCCACTCAGAGACCCTTGCCACCTCAGGGAAACAAGGCAGGAGAGCCCCTCAGTGATCGCCACAATGCTGGCAGGCATGTACCCATGTGACTGACTCCTGGGCGGGATGCCAGTCACCCTGGGGCTACATGTCTTCCTGCATACTGTGCCTCCGGAGCAGTGTGGTTCAATAACTCACTAGAGCAGCAGAATTAGCTTTAAAGCTGGGCTCTGGGTTCTCTCTCTTCGACAGCTCTTATCTTGGGCAGGCGACGATGCTCCATGTCTGTGGTTTCTGCCTCTGTGAAACGGAGATAGAAATAGACCCACTTTATGGAGTGGTTATAAGGGTTAAATGGGTAACGTTTGCAAAATCCTTAGAGTCACGCTGAGCACTTTGTCTGCTGCAGACGTTTGAAGGAGTGAGTGAGGCAGAGTAGGACCAGAGACATGGCTGACGAGGGAAGCCAAGGCAGAGAGACAGAGCAGGGGCCTCTCTTGCCCGCCCCTCCTCACCTGGCTGCTCCTCCTTCCCTGTGAGCAACTCCCCACACGGGAAGTCTCTCCTGTTTTCTTTTTTCTTGAGAGCATTACAGTCTCACAGAGTAGTTGGGTTCATCGGAACAGAATCAGACATGCAAAGAATTTGATTCTGATCCCCACCCCCTGTGTGCCTCCCTCCTGCTCTCCTGCCTCTATGTAAGGTCTTACTCTCCTTTCTTTCTTCATGTTTGATGGGTCCCTTCTATCTATGTATAAGGGTGGCAAGTTTACACAAGACAGGTTCTGTTGATTTCACCCCGTCCTCCCTCCCCTGCCTTCCCTCCCTCTCCGCCTCGGCTCCACTGATCTGGCCCTCCGTATTCATGTGATCAGACCCCTCCACCTCTGCCTTCTTTCCCCTACTTTGCTATAGTTTCCACATATGAGAGAAGACATTCGACCGACCTTCTTCACTCAGCATGATGTTCTGTGGTTTACTGGCAGATGCCATGATTCCACTCTTCTTCTCTATGTATACAGACCCCATTCTCTTAATCTGTGCATCTACTGATGGGCAGCTGGGCTGATTCCATAACTCGACTACTGTGAACCATGCTGCTCTGAACTTTGGTGTGGTGGTCTCCCTGCTGTACGCTGATTTTAGGCCTGGTGGACAGACGCCGAACAGTGGACGGCTGGTACAATGGGGTATCCATTTCTAGTTTTGAGGCATCTCCACACTGCTTTCTGGAGTGGTTGTGCTAATTTGCAGTCCCAACAGCAGTGTATGAGTGCACCTTTTCCCTCACATCCTCGCAAAACCATATTATTATTTGTGTCCTTGGTAATTGTCATTCTGACTGGAGTGAGATGAAATCTCAATGTGGTCTTGGTTTGCATCTCCCTATTTGCTAGAGACATGAAAGACTTTTTTCATACATGTGCTGGCCATTTGTATTTCTTCTTTTCAGGAACGTCTGTTTCGTTTTTTTGTCTGCTTATTACTTGGGTTGTTTATTTGTTTATTTTGGTGTTAAGTTTTTTCAATTCTTCATAAAGTGTCTCTATCCATGCCCTGAGATGGTGGCCAAGATCTTCTACCATTCTGTAGACTCTCTCTTCATAATTTTCAATCGATTCCATTGCAGTGCAGAAGCTTTTAAATTCGATGCCATCCAGTTATTAATTTTTGGTTTCACTTCTTGTGTTTTTGGAGTCTTATTAAGGAAGTCGGTTCCCATGACAACATGCTGGAGTGTGGAGTCTATACTTTCTTCTAGCAGTTGAAAAGCTTCTGGCCTAATTCTTAGGTCTTTAATCCACTTTGAGTTGAATGTTGTGCAGGGTGGTTTCATTCTTCTACATGTGGATTTCCAATCTTCCTGTATCATTTGTTAAAAAGGCTAGCTTTCCTACAACACAGGTTTTTGGCACCTTGGTCTAGTACCAGCTGATTGTTCATGTAGGCTTGTCTCTGTGTCTCCCACTCTGTGCCATGGCTCCCGTGCCTGCTTTGGTGCCACCACCATGCCCTTTTTGGTACAACAGCTCTGTATTATTTTAGCTCCAAAATTGTGATGCCTCCAGCATCCTTCTTCTCACTCAGAATTGCTTCAGCCATTCTGGGTCTAATTCATCCAAATGAATTTTAGAATAGCTCTGTGAGGATTATGATTGCTGTTTTGAAGGGGACTGCATTGAGTCTGTGTAATACATTTGGTATTATGACCAATTTGACAATATTAATTCTGCTTATTCAAGAACATGTGCAGTCTTTCCGTCTCCTGAGGTCCTCTTCAGTTTCTTTCTTCAGTGTTCTGTATTTTTCATTGAAGAGGTCCTCCACATCCTTCATTACATTAATTCCCAAATATTTTTGGGACTATTTTTGTGAATGGGATAGTTTCCTTAATTTCTTTTTCAGCAGATTCATTATTGGATTATAGGAAAGCAATTTATTTACGTATGTTGATCTTGTCTCCTGCTACTTTACTAAATTTGTGTATTACCTCTAGAAGCCTTCTGGTACAGAGTTTTAGGTCCTCAAAATACAGGATCATGTCATTAGCAAACAGAGATAATTTGATTTCTTCTTTTTCTACTTGTATCCCTTTAATTTCCTTCTCTTGCCTGATGACTCTGACTAGAGTTTCAAGGACTATGTTGAATAGGAGTGGTACCCTTGTCTAGTTCCTGGTTTTAGAGGAAATGTTTCCAGTTTTTCTCCATTCAGTATGATGTTGGCCTTGGGTTTGCCATATATAGCCATTATAATGTTGAGGTAAATTACTCTTATTCCTAGTCTCTCTAGTGTTTTAAACATGAATGGATGCTGGACTTTGTCAAATACTTTTTCTGCATCTATTGAGATGTTTGTGTATTTCTTGTCTTGAACTCTATTTGGTGAATAACAAGTTTTGATTTCTGTACATTGCACCATCCCTGGGATGAAGCACTCTTGATCTTGGTGAATTGTCTTCTTGATATGTTTTGAAAGCAGTTTGCTAATATTTTATTAAGGATTTTGCATTTATGTACATCTGACATACTGGTTTGTAGTTTTTTCCATGTTGGGTCTTTGTCTGATTTTGGTATCATGGTTATACTGGCTTCGTAGGATGATTTGGGATGTATTTCAATTTCATGGAATAATTTCAGAAAGACGTGTTAGTTTTTCTGTAAAGGTCTAGTACAACTCAGTTGAGAATTCAACTGATTCTGGACGTTTCTTTGTTGGAAGACTTTAAATTTCTGTTTCAATTTCATTGCTTGATATTGGTATGTTCAGGTTTCTATATTGTCCTAAATTCAATTTCAGCAGGTCACACGTGTCTGGAAATTTGTCAGTGTCTTCTATATTTTCCAGTATATTGGAGTATAAATTTCTAAAATAGTTTCTAATGATCCTCTGGATTTCAGAAGTATCTATAGTGATGTTTCTTTTTCATATAATATTGTGTTTTTGTGTCTTCTCTATCTCACTTTCTTTGGATAGAAGTTTGGCTAAGAGTTTATCAATATTATTTATCTTTTAGAAGAACCAACTATTGGTTGCATTGATCAATTATTTTGCAGTTACTAAGAGTTACATCATGACCTGGAATATGCTGTATTTTGGAAATGGTTCCATGAGCTAATGAGAAGAAGGTTAATTCAACTATTTTGGTGCATTTGATTTGTAGTTTTATTTCAGTCAGAAATACCTTTATTGATTTTATGCTTTGATAACTTGGTGATAAAGCTGCTTTAAAATCACCCAGCTTTATTGTACTGAAATCTATCTGACATTTACTATCAAGGATTTTTAAAAATGTAATTGTGTGTGCTGCTACTCGGGGCACATATATTTACTCATATATTTTCTTATTGAATTGTTCCCTTCACCAGAATGTAATGACCTTCATTGTCTCTTCTGATTTATTTTTGCTTGATATCTGCTTTGTCATATATGAGAATAATGACTCGTTTTCAGACTCCATTTGTGTGGAGTATTTTTTCAATACTTTTACCCTCAACCTGTGGGTGTCTTTGTCTATGAGAAAAGATGTGCGAACAGCATATAGTTGGATCCTGTTTTTTTTTTAATCTATTTTTTAATCTATTCTGCTAATCTATTCATCTATTAATCTATTAATTAATCTATTAATTAATTAATAGATATTAATCTATTTTAATCTACTCTGCTAATCTATTCTGCTAATCTAAGTGAGGAGTTGTGCCATTTATACTTATTGTTGTTATGGATATGAGTTTGCAGTTCCCTCCCACCTTGATTTTTATGTTATATTTAATTCTGTCTTGATTTTCTTTTAATTGATTAGTCTTCTATTAATTTTTATTGATTTGGGAGATTTGAGATTTGTTTTGGGGCAGTATATCTTTGAGTTTTCTTTGTAGTGTTGACTTCTTGGTGATGAATTATTTTAGTTTACCCTGGTTATGGAAAGTTGCTAAACATCAAATTTGAAAGAGCACTTTGCTGGGTATAGCAATCTTGGCTGGCAGTTGTTTTCATTTAGAACTTGAAATATCTCATCCCAGTCCCTCTTGATTTTAGGGTTTGAGTTGAGAAGTCCAAAGTGAGGCTTATTTGTTTGCCTCTAAATGTGACCTAACAATGTGCAACTTTTAATATTTGTTCCTTATTTTCTAGTTAGGCAACTTTATAAGATATGTCTTGGAGATATTCTTTTCTGACCTTGTCTGTTTGCATTCTTGTAAGGCCCCCGAATGTGGATGTTGATCTCATTTCTAACACAGGGAAAATTTTGTGTTCCTATCTCATTGAAGATTACCTTAATGCCATTAACATTTATCTTCATGTTCTCTTCTGTCTCAATGGGTGAGTGTTTGAGATTTATCCATATCCCCTACTGATGAGAGATGCATGTCTGAATCTTTACAGTGCTATTGAAATCCCCTTTTAGGACACAGGGACTAAACCCCCACAAGTTTCACCTTCACTGCTATGAATATGGAATAGTGGGTACCTGTCCTGTAGTGCAGATGCTCCTATGTGGCCACTAAAGCCATCTTCCCAATGGTTCTTCTGTGGTGCCAGCAGTAAAGGGAGATTTTTCCTCTGGTATTGGGATCCTATATGGTCCAGGTATAATTATTTTGTGTGTCTATTTCAGCCTTTCTGGTTCAGGCACTCTCTGGGAATGTTTTTAGTTGTATAGTTGTTACTTTCCTTATAAATTCCTGATCACCTGTTTCTGTTCCCAGCTGTGCAGTGCTTATAGATGCTTCCTGCCCAGCACAGTGACTGGGAGCATTTTCTAGGTTAAGGAATACTTTCTGCCCATGGGTCAAGCTTTTTGGGGTTTACTTTTACTGAACCACTTCCCCTACCAATTCCATATCCATTAAAATAGACCTTTCTCTCTAATTCATAGGTTTCCCTAAGTTGTTCTTATTTTTCAAAATATCTTTATCCATGGGCCATACTGTATCCTTTATCTAGCTGCCCTCCCCTCCCCACTGGTCCTCAGGGACCAATGTCAGTCAGGCTGGTGCATCCCTAACACATTACACCTTATGTCCACATTTCTCAGCTTTTGTGCCTCTATGGTTCCTTTTGCAGTCCACTCTTTTCAATGAGTTCTCTGAGTTGCCAACCTGGCTGAAGAGCAATCTTGCTTTGTGCGTCTGGTGATGAGAAACTACCAGGATGTGCACACTTCCTCTGTGACATCTTCTCTTCTCCTCAGAGATGTCTTTTCATGTAGATTTCTCCCTAGGAGAGGAATTGATATTAGCAAGTTTGAAATTGGTATCTTGCTGCTCTACTTGAATGCAAGGCAGGAGGAATGTGTAGAATCATACTTAGACTTGTGTGCATGGAGTTCAGTGACAGAAAAGGAGCAAGTGCAGGAACACAATGAGATTTCCAGGTACAAACAAAGTGGACTGTGGAGAAATGTGAGGGAAGAGTAAGAGGAGCAACTTTGCATTTTTTGGACAACAAGAGGTTCTGTGATCAGTTCACTACAGAGCACCAGACTGTGCTGGGAACTCTGCACCCTGATGGACTCTGCAGGAACCATGCTCCCTACAGACTGTGCTGGGAACCCTGCTCTCCTAGGGGCTGTGCAAATATCCCTGCTCCTGATGCACTGGTGCTATGGTTTGTATACAAGGTGTGAGATCATGCAAGAAGGCTCAGAGGTGAAGTGATGAGTATGAAGAGGTGAGTATGAGAGCTTTAACCTTATCAGTGAGTCAACCCACTCGTATGGCTTAACTGGGTGGTAACTGTGGGCAGGTATGATATTCCTGGAGGAGGTGGGTTGCAGGGGACCTGCCATTGGTGTTCGCATTGGTGAGCAGAGCTCTCTGCTTCCTGGCTGCCATGTCCTGACATTTTCCTCCACTATGCCCTTCTGCTGTGACGCTCTGCCTCACTGAGTGCAGAGTTGGTCAATCAAAACTAAATTTCTGAAACTGTTAGCCAAAATTAACTTTTCTTCCTCTTTAAGTTGTTCTTGTCATGTTTTTTGGTCACAGTGAGAAAAGGCCAACTAAACCTACAGGGCTTGGACCCGTGCTCCCAGATCTACACACGTGGCAGCCTCCGGGCAGGCACTTCACTCCTAGAGAACAAAGATCTCGCTGCAGGTGGACTCAGCTCAGATGCCTTTTAATCACAGGGTAGGCTGTGATTAAAAGGGTAGGGAGGGTCATAGCAGGAGAAACCACACAAAATGCTGTAGGTATGCTGCCAGGAAAAGAGACTGGCTTGGTCTGATAGACTGGAAAAGTTTTCACCTGGGGTAGCAGCTCAGCTCCCACCTTAGATTCAGCTTCCAGGAGACCCATCTATGCATCAAGCACTGCCAGGAAGCGAGGGACCATGGGCATGTCATGGAATCTTATTTCTGAATAGAGCTATTTTTCTATAACAAAGAGAGTCTGTAATAAAGGGTTAGGGGCAGAACAAGTCACAGGAAAGAGGCGTTCCATCAGTTCTGTGTAAATTAAACACCAAGGCCAAACTAGGTAACAGGAAAGCACTCTTCTCAGAGTAGAGAAAAGCTTTCAAACACCCAGAAGGTCTTTGCAAATGGAATGACTGTCCTATGGTTGGAGTCAGTCCTTCTTCCTGGGTTTAACTGGAGACATGGAACTTTGAGGATTTTTGTTAGAATAAAACTAATGATAGAAGCAGGCAGATCTCTAATGTCAGTGTGCCACAGCTGAGGATTATTTCTGGTGCATGCAGTGAGCGAGGGAGTATTCCCCTACTGCAGCCTCAGTTCACACTGGACTGTGTCACTAACTGCGTGCAGAGAAACTTACTTCCTGGGGGCAACAGGTGCCAGACCCCCTCCTACAGTGGCTCCGCTCTCTCCTTGGTGTTCTTCGAGTCAGGGAAGCCAGGTTGATAAAGAGTAAGGGAACTTATCCTGGCCCAGAAGTGACCCAAACAACTTCTGGCAGTTGGCAAGAGGACCCCACCAAGGTACAAGAGACTGAGAAGTGTGGACCCTGGCTGGAAACCACACCCCAGTTCTCCATCTACACCATAGAACAAGCTCCAGGTTTGGCTGGGCCCTGGGCATGGCAGGACTGTGGCCTCAGGTGGGAGCTGATGATCCTTCAGATCCCTGCAAAGGTGGGCTTCCTTGACTCCATCGGGTGCTGGTTCCTCCCTGCTTCTGTGCTTTGGGCTATTTGCTTATCCTGCTGTTGATTCATCTGTGAAATGGGAGTAGTGGGTCTACTTCAGATCATAGCAACTCAGGGCCACTGAGACTCAGATGAGGTGACCTGTGGGAGAGAGCAGCCACTGGCTTAGAAGCAGGGTGTGCTCCCAGCCACTCCCCAGCACCGGACTTAGAATGGGAGGACTGCTCCCCAGCGAGGTGGGCCACCAAGGGAACTCAATTCAATACTGGACAGTAAAAAAATCCTGAGACCCAGGAAGTCAGAGACTTGGAGCATAATATCAGAAACAATGCATTAAGGATGTGCCTGTGTGTCTGCCCACTGGTAGGGCACAGATAGAAGAGAGGAAAGCAGAGTGGACAAGGGAACAGGGAGGAAGCTGTGGAACAGAGAGGGAGGCTGATCCTAATGGACCCCGAGTCAGTGGGGGAAGTTGAGTGAAAAGTCACCCAAACTCCACGGCCCACTGGTGGGTAATCTGGCAGGAACAAGGGTTGCCAGCGTGGGAACCATCTTAAGTGCTGCACGGCCATAAGTGGAAGCAGGAGGCCAGGATCTCATAAACGAAGTTGCCACCCAACCCAGCAGTTTCCTAGTATGAGCCCCAGAGGGTCCCTGATCCAGAGTGACTGAAATAGGCCCAAGGAGATTTGTACTTAGAGCATACAGCCCCTGGACACCAAGGGAGAAAGCTCCCTTTGGGGCTGGAGCCCATAAGAGCTCTTGGGAAGATGCCAATACTGGCCACACAGGAGTGTGGGCACTGGAAGACTGATCCCGGGTGGCTCCTGTTCATAGCAGTGAATGTGAAACCCATGGAGCTTTAGACCTGGTGCCCTAAAGTGGAACACAGAAGAGGCCCTGACACCCCAATGTGCAGCAGAGAGAGATCAGAATCATCCCAGAAAAGGGCATGTGTGTGGACGGAACCTCAAATGCCCACTGACACAGTTCCAAGCATCAGCAAGACAGAACCCAATGACTTGAACAGCTAGGTTAGCACTCTGCACAGCCCTCCTATAGGAAGACACCACTGGTCAGCACCCACCAGCCTCTGCCAGCCTGCCCTGGGAGACAGGAAGCCCAGTGCTCCTACAGCCAGCCCTGGCTTCTGGCCACAGCAGCTGACAGCAGGTACAGAACACAGAGACTCCAGACTTACAATGCTCAGTCTTGGTCCTAGGGTTACAGAGCACAAAAAAGTGAAAACCCACCCTTGCCCCTCAGTTTGGAAGAAAGTCTTTTATTTCTCATTCGATTTTTGATATTTTGTCCATATCCCCCCCAATATTTTTTTACTTTTTAGAATTTAAATCTTAATATTTTTTCAACTTTTATTTCATTATAATTTATAATTTTATACTTTTTTCCATTTGGTGAGATTGAGAGGTTGTGTGTATGTGTTCTCATGGCATGGGTAGGTTCAATTTTATATATAATTTTACTTTTATTTTAATGGCTTCTTCAACCATTCATTATGAAGACTTGGTTTGACATAGGTGGATATAAATTGTGTGTGGGTTCACGCTGATCCTAGATTTGTTTGTTTGTTCATACCTTGGTTTACATCCTTCTTACTGTCCCTTCTTTACTCTCTTCCCTACTAATAGCAAAATTTTCCTGTTCTCTCTTCCTCTTTTGTTTTAATTATTCTTAGTTATTTTTTACTACTCCTTATTTACAGCTATTATCTGCTACCTATCTATTCTCCCCACACTGTTTACTTTTTAAATATTTCAAACACTCTCTTGCCTTCCTACCCTATTTTCTCTTTTTAAGAAACTGTAATTCCACTATCTGATGGAATCATGTGATTTATGTGATTCCTACCCCATTCATATTGTGATTATTAATACTGTGAATGACCTAATACATACCTCCTGTGTAATGCCTGATCTTGTTCACAGTTTTTTATGGTTGATTCTGATACTAAATACTGACTCATCATTCCAATGCAGTCAGTACTGTAGATGTCAAGTAGACACTGGACGTTTATCTTAAGGCTGTACATCTGTGGCTGACATTAGTGCTATTCCTGGCTCCCCTTTCCTCTGAGAGGGGCCAGAAAAAGATTGGGGCACTTCAAGTTCACAGAGAAGAGATCCTGCTGTTAAATAATACTCCCAACTCAGTCAAGAAAGAGTGAATCTCACTCCACATGTAATCTAGCTCCTCTCAAGCCTCCACAGGACTTCAACACATAAAATAGGGGAGACCGACACTACAAACCAACAATTAGGTCCCAGTGAGGAACAACAAGAGGCAGCGCATCTACCTATATATTAAAAGCAGAGAGAAAGAAAGAAAGACAACTACAAAAAAGGACATGCATACAAGGGAGGATGGGAAATCTATGCCAATTTTTATGAAAGTCCAAGACCTCTGAAAACATGAGGAAGAGGCAAACAAATCTCCCACGTAACACACAATTCCCACAAGTGGAAGTAGATAAAATTACAAAGGAAGAATGAAAGAGTGATTAAAATGGTCAACAAACTAAAAGATCTAAAAATCAAATTAAGACAGCAAATACAGGAGATGAAAGACTATTTAAATAAAGAAATAGAGATTATGAAAAGAAATAAATCAGAACTGGAAATGAAAGAAACAATGAATCAAACTAAAAATTCACTTAAAAATATCGCCAATAGATTATATTGCCTAGAAAACAGAACTCAGACCTTGAAGACGGGATAAATATACTTGAATTCTCAGTTGTGCAATAAAGGAAAAACATAAAAGACCATGGTTAAAATATGCAAGAACTCTGGGAAAAAAATTAAAGAAGCAAAATCTTGGAATCTGTGTAACAAAAGAAGCATGAAAATACAGGCTATAGGTATTAAGGTCATCTTCAATGAGACAGTAACACAAAATTTTCCCTTTATTAAAAATGAGATCAACATCCACATATAGGAGCCTAACAGGATCACAAACAGACAAGATCAGAGAAGAATCTTTCCAAGATATATCATACAATTGCCTAAATAGAAAATAAGGAACAAATATTAAAATGTGCAAGAAAGAAACATCAGGTCACATTTAGAGGCAAACAAATAAAGCTCACTTTGAACTTCTCAACCTAGATTCTAAAATCAAGGAGGAACTGGGATGAGATATTTCAAGCCCTAAAAACCCCAAAAAAACTGCCAGTCAAGATTGCTATACACAACAAAGTACTCTTTCGAATTTGCTGAGAGATATAACAACTTTCCATGACAAGGATAAACTAAAAGAATCCATCACCAGCACATCAGCACTACAAAGAATATGTAAAAGTGAACTACAGGGGATGGGGAGGTAGCTTAGTTGGTAGAGTGCTTGTCTTGCAAGCACAAGGCCATGGGTTCAATCCCCAGCACCACACACACACACACAAAAGTGAACTACATGCATAAGAACCCATGGAGGATCCTCAATCCTTTCAAATAGAAGAGGATCACTGAAAGGGTAACCAAATAAATGAAAATAAAGACAGATTTAAATATAACAAACAAAGTAAAATGGCAGAAAACCACAAACACATATCCATATGTAGTTTTCTGCCATTTTACTTTGCCCCACCCTTCCCTCCCCTCTACCTGATCTGAAGTAACTCTGTTCTTCCTAGTGCCACCTCCCCTCCTTTATTGTGAATTAGCATGTGCATATCAGAGAAAACATTTCGACCTTTGGTTGTTTGGGTTTGGCTTATTTCACTTAGCATATTCTCCAACTCCATTCATTTACTGGCAAATGCCATAATTTCATTCTTCTTTAAAGCTGAGTAATATTCCACCATATATATGTACCACATTTTCTTTATCCATTCATTTGTTGAAGGACACCAGACCTCAAACTATACTACAGAGGTATAGTAACAAAAACAGCATGGTATTGGTAACAAGACAGATATGTAGACCAATGGTACAGAATAGAAGACACATACCCACATTAATATGGTTACCTCATACTAGACAAAGGAGTCAAAAACATTCACTGGAGAAAAGATAGCCTGTTCAACAAATGGTGCTGGGGAAAATGGAAAGCCACGAGTAACAAAATGAAATTAAACCTTTTACCTCTCACCCTGCATAAAATTTAACTCAAAGTGGATGAAAGACTTAGGCACTAGAACAGAGACCCTGTGCCTATTAGAAGAAAAAGCAGCCCAAATCTTCATCATGTCAGCCTTAATAATACCCCTAAAGCACAAGAAGTAAAATCAAGAATCAATAAATGGGATGGACTCAAACTAAAAAGCTTCTTCTCAGCAAAGAAACAATCAATAATGTGAAGAGAGAACCTACAGACTGGGAGAAAATCTTTACCACATGCACCTCAGATAATGTATACAGGATATACAAAGAACTCAAAAAGCTTAACACCAGAAAAACCCAAATAAGTCAATCAATAAATGGGGTAAATAAGCTTTTGACCCTGCTACTATCAACTGTGTTACACCTCTGCCAAATTTTAAAAACCTAGACTTTGATATTAGAACACACAAGTTTTAAATCTAAATCACCTGATTTTTAGCATAGTTGAAATTGTCATTTTTTAGTGCAATTGTGGTGAAGGTAATTATACTTTTTGTTATGGTAACAGTATTTCTGTAACTATAACAAAGGACTGGAGACTGAGAAACTCATAAAGAAAAGAGGTTCCCATCTAAGGCCAAGGGCCTGCATCTGGCAATGGCCTCCATGCTGCTTGCTGGCAGATTCCCACCACTGGCAGGGCTTCACTGGGGAAAGACAGGTAGTGTGAGGTGTGAGGGTTCTTGGCCCTGTTCCTGTAAAGCCACCAGTATTCAAGCATGGGCTTCACGTTGATGGGTTAATCTAGACTCCTCCCAAAGCCCACTTAGAATACTGCACCCTATTTGCAGCCTACTTGCACCAGATAGTGGGGGTTACACTTGCACACATCCCAGGGCACAGGCTCAGCCCACAGCCACCCATAGCACTGTCCAGGCTCGGTTTCCTTATCTGTAAGAGGGGACAGTAATGTCTGCCTGTAGGCTTCTGGTGGCCAGTAAATGAGGCTCATGTGCAGAACTTCCAGCAGAGACTGGGGACCCACTGTCCAGCACTGTGACTGCTGCCACCTGTGGTTATTTAAAAGTAAGTTGATTAATATCAGACACTGCCAATTCCAGGCTCTCCAGTCACAGGTGGCTGCGGTCACCAGGTGTGGCTGTAGAAATTCTGTAGGACATGCTGCCCTGGAGAGTGGGGGTGGGGGGGCAGTGCTGGATGAATAGTAGCTGTCACCGCCACACTGTTAAGAGAAATCTGACCGCTCTGTTGAGAGTATCCCTGGACAGTCAGGCAACAGTGCAGACTGGGACGCCGCAGGGGCAGGAGCAGCCCAGCGGGAAGGGTGGGTGCAGGTGGGGGTGTGGCAGGCTGGGGGGCCGAGCTGCGTACATCCTTGCCCGTGGGAGTCAGGGGCTGGTGCAGGGCACAGTAGTGGGGAGGCACGGAGGCTACCCCAGGTAGAGACAACTGAGCAGGAAAGTGACGGGATTCACCAGAGACCGTCCCTGGACCAGTGGGCTTTGAAGGTGAGGGGCAGAAGGGACAAGAAGTGAGGCCGGAGGGGCTGCAGGGCATCGTGGAGAAGGGTCCTCCATGCCATGGTGACGCCCACCTTAAAACACTCTCGGCCAGATGTGTGGACATGCGACACGTTCCCGGGGTCCAGCAGCTAAAATGCGCTAAAAGAATCAGTGCAAAGCACAGACACATTGTCACAGACAACTGCTCACTTCCGAGGTGGCCTTCCAGAGTTTATTTTTCCACACATAGACAACCACGTGCGCCTGTGTGCGAGGTGTTCCTGCTGCCTATGTGCATGCACACGTCCCCCAGATGAGTAAAATGGGCTTGGCCCTGCTGTGCATCTTCCCTTTGTCACTCATGATAGTACCTGGGATATCTTTCCTTAAGGAGCATGCAAATCTATTTTTTTAACCCTTTTCTTTCTTCTTCTAATAGCTACATAGAATTCAATTATGCAGATATATGGTGGTTTATTTATTCAGTCTCCAAATGAAAAATATTTATCTTGAAAATATTATCCTGGCGATCCAAGATGGCGGCCTAGAGGGAGACTGCACCCCCAGTTGCGCCAGAACCCAGGAGTTAAGAAGGGGAGGCACTGAGAGACTCGGACTGAAATAGAGCCACAGGTGAGTCTGCCCACTGGGTAAAGCTCGGCCCGGGTGGCAGGCCCAGATAGAGGTGGCTTATCGGAGCCGGGCAGGGCAGCGAGAGTCATCCACAGGCAGCCCTGCGCACTCCGGCGGTGGGCCCCGCCCACACAGCCAGCTTCTCCAGGTTCTCGGAACGGAACTGGCCCGCTAGTGAGAGCCTTTCTGACCAGAACAAGCTTCGAGTCCCGGAGCCACTGCAGCGCAACATACTCCGGCACACAAGCAGCTTCAGGGACCAGGATAGGGCAGCCAGAGACCTCCCCAAGTAGCCTGGACCTCGGCGGTGGGAGGTGCCTTTCAAGTCTAGCTTCTCAGACCAGACAGCCCAGTGAGAGGTTTTCTACATAGAACCAGCCACAAGTCCCCGAACCAACGGAGAGCTTCGATCTGCAAGCAGCCTCTGGGATCAGGGCAGGGCAGCCAGAGACCTCTTCAGGCGGCTCTTCCCACTCCGGCTGCAGGCTCTCTTCACGGGGCGATCCAAGATGGCGGCCTAGAGGGAGACTGCACCCCCAGTCGCTCCAGAACCCAGGAGTTAAGAAGGGGAGGCATTGAGAGACTCGGACTGAAATAGAACCACAGGTGAGTCTGCCCACTGGGTAAAGCTCGGCCTGGGTGGCAGGCCCAGATAGAGGGGGCTTATCGGAGCCAGGCAGGGCAGCTAGAGTCTTCCCAAGGTAGCCTTCCACACTCCGGCAGTGGGCTCCTCCCACACGGCCAGCTGCACGGTGCAGGCCCACAGTGAGAGCATTTCCGCACAGATCCAGTTCCAAACTGTGGAACCAGTAGGGGGCTAGGGGCAGTTTTCTTCGGATGCGCTGCTTTATCAGATTCCTCCAAGACATCAGGCTACTGAAGGCTGGGAGGTGATACACTGGAAATCTACCAGGACACTATAAGCCAATAGCGGAAAACTGCAATATCTCAGGGTCCCACTGACAGCTGACCAATATGAGAAAACAAGGGAAGAAAATGTCCCAAGCAAACCTAGATACTACATCAATAAAACCCAATGACAGCACAGCAGAAGAAATGTCAGAAGGGAGTTCAGAATGTACGTAATTAAAACGATCAGGGAAGCAAATGAGGAGATGAAAGAGCAAATGCAGGCATTGAAGGAGGAGATTAAAGAGCAAATGCAGGCATTAAATGATGGCACCAATCAAAAGTTAAAAGACCAAATACGGGAAGCAAGAGATCATTTCAATAAAGAGTTAGAGATACTGAAAAAAAAAACAAACTGAAATACTTGAAATGAAGGAAACAATAAACCAAGTTAAAAACTCCATAGAAAGCATAACCAATAGGATAGAACACCTGGAAGACAGAACCTCAGACATTGAAGACAAATTATTTAACCTTGAAAGTAAAGTTGGCCAAACAGAAAAGATGGTAAGAAATCATGAACAGAACCAACAAGAATTATGGGATATCATGAAAAGGCCAAATTTAAGAATTATTGGGATTGAGGAAGGCTTAGAGAAACAAACCAAAGGAATGAACAATCTATTCAATGAAATAATAACAGAAAATTTCCCAAATCTGCAGAATGAAATGGAAAACCAAGTACAAGAGGCTTATAGAACTCCAAACATACAAAATTACAACAGACCCACACCAAGGCACATTATTATGAAAATACCTAACATACAAAATAAAGACAGAATTTTAAAGGCCGCGAGAGAAAAGAATCAAATTACATTCAGAGGGAAACCAATAAGAATATCAGCAGATTTTTCAATCCAGACCCTAAAAGCTAGAAGGGCCTGGAACAACATATACCAAGCCCTGAAAGAAAACGGATGCCAACCAAGAATCTTATACCCAGCAAAACTTACCTTCAAATTTGACGATGAAATAAGATCCTTCCATGATAAACAAAAGCTAAAGGAATTTACAAAAAGAAAGCCAGCATTACAGAACATTCTCAGCAAAATATTCCATGAGGAAGAGATGAAAAACAACGATGCAAATCAGCAACAGGAGGCGCTAGCCTAAAGGAATAGCCAAATAAAGGAGAAACCAAATCATGTCAAAAACAAATATGAGTCAATTGACTGGGAATACAAATCATATCACAATAATAACCCTGAATGTCAATGGCCTGAATTCATCAATCAAAAGACACAGACTGGCAGATTGGATTAAAAAGAAAAATCCAACAATATGCTGCCTGCAAGAGACTCACCTCATAGAAAGAGACACCCATAGACTAAAGGTGAAAGGATGGGGAAAAACATACCATGCACACGGACACAGCAAAAAAGCTGGAGTATCCATCCTCATTTCAGATAATGTGGACTTCAAACCAAAACTAGTCAGAAGGGATAAAGAAGGACATTACATGCTGCTTAAGGGAAGCATAAATCAGCAAGACTTAACAATCATAAATATCTATGCCCCAAACATTGGCTCATCCACGTACGTCAAACAAATCCTTCTCAATTCCAGAAATCAAATAGACCACAACACAATAATACTAGGCGATTTTAACACACCTCTCTCACCACTGGATAGATCGTCCGAACAAAAATTGAATAAAGAAACTATAGATCTCAACAACACAATCAACAATTTAGACTTAACAGACATATATAGAATATACCATCCAACAAAGAACAAATACACTTTCTTCTCAGCAGCACATGGATCCTTCTCTAAAATAGACCATATTTTATGCCACAAAGCTACTGTTAGCAAATACAAGAAGATAGAGATACTACCTTGTACTCTATCAGATCATAATGGATTGATATTAGAAATAAATGACAGAATAAAAAACAGAAACTTCTCCAATACCTGGAGACTAAATAATACACTATTATATGATGAATGGATAACAGAAGACATCAGGAGGGAAATAAAAAAATTCTTAGAAGTAAACGAGAACAAAGACACATCATATCAAAATCTCTGGGACACTATGAAAGCAGTACTTAGAGGAAGATTTATTTCATGGGCTGCATTCAAAAAAAGAAGTAGAAATCAACAAATAAACGACTTAACACTACAGCTCAAAGCGCTAGAAAAAGAAGAGCAGACCAATACCAAAAGTAGTAGAAGACAGGAAATAGTTAAAATCAGAGCCGAAATCAATGAAATCGAAACAAAAGAAACAATTGGAAAAATTAACAAAATAAATAGTTGGTTCTTTGAAAAAATAAATAAAATTGATAAACCCTTAGCCACACTAACAAAGAGAAAGAGGGAGAAAACTCAAATTACTAAAATTCGGAATGAACAAGGAAACATCACAACAGACACGAGTGAAATACAAAACATAATTAGAAGCTATTTCGAAAATCTATACTCCAACAAAACAGAAAACCTCGAAGACATCAACAAATTTCTCGAGACATATGAACTACCTAAACTGAACTAGGAGGACATACACAACTTAAATAAACCAATTTCAAGCAATGAAATAGAAGAGGTCATCAAAAGCCTACCAACAAAGAAAAGTCCAGGACCAGATGGGTTCTCAGCCGAGTTCTACAAAACCTTTAAAGAAGAGCTCATTCCAATACTCCTCAAACTATTCCATGAAATAGAAGAGGAGGGAACCCTCCCAAACTCATTCTATGAAGCCAATATCACCCTGATACCTAAACCAGACAGAGACACATCAAGAAAAGAAAATTTCAGACCAATATCCTTAGTGAATATCGATGCAAAAATTCTCAACAAAATTTTAGCAAATCGCATACAAATATATATTAAAAGATAGTGCACCACGATCAAGTGGGTTTTATCCCAGGGATGCAAGGTTGGTTCAACATTCGGAAATCAATAAATGTCATTCACCATATCAACAGACTTAAAGTTAAGAATCACATGATTATTTCAATAGATGCAGAAAAAGCATTCGATAAAATACAGCATCCCTTCATGCTCAAAACACTAGAAAAAATTGGGGTAGTGGGAACATTCCTTAACATTATAAAGGCAATCTACGCTAAGCCCATGGCTAATATCATTCTAAATGGTGAAAAACTGAAAGCGTTCCCCCTAAAAACTGGAACAAGGCAGGGATGCCCTCTTTCACCGCTTCTATTCAACATCGTCCTTGAGACTCTAGCCAGAGCAATCAGACAAACCAAAGAAATTAAAGGGATACGAATAGGAAAAGAAGAACTCAAACTATCCCTGTTCGCTGATGACATGATTATATATTTAGAGGAACCTGGAAATTCCACCAGAAAACTTTTAGAACTCATAAGTGAATTCAGTAAAGTAGCAGGTTACAAGATCAATGCTCATAAATCCAATGCATTTTTATACATAAGTGATGAATCTTCAGAAAGAGAAATTAGGAAAACTACCCCATTCACAATAGCATCAAAAAAAATAAAATACTTGGGAATCAATCTCACAAAAGAGGTGAAAGACCTCTACAATGAGAACTACAGAACACTAAAGAAAGAAATTCAAGAAAACCTTAGAAGATGGAAAGATCTCCCATGTTCCTGGATAGGCAGAATTAATATCGTCAAAATGGCTATACTACCTAAAGTGCTATACAGATTCAATGCAATCCCAATTAAAATCCCAATGATGTACCTTGCAGAAATAGAGCAAGCAATTATGAAATTCATCTGGAAGAATAAAAAACCTAGAATAGCTAAAGCAATCCTCAGTAGCAAGAGCGAAGCAGGGGGTATTGCAATACCAGATCTTCAACTCTACTACAAAGCAATAGTAACAAAAACGGCATGGTATTGGTACCAAAATAGACAGGTAGATCAATGGTACAGAATAGAGGACATGGACACAAACCCAAATAAATACAATTTTCTCATACTGGACAAAGGTTCCAAAAATATGCAATGGAGGAAAGATAGCCTCTTCAACAAATGGTGCTGGGAAAACTGGAAAACCATATGCAATAGAATGAAATTAAACCCCTATCTCTCACCCTACACAAAACTCAACTCAAAATGGATCAAGGACCTCGGAATCAGACGAGAGACCCTGCATCTTATAGAAGAAGAAGTAGGTCCAAATCTTCAACTTGTTGGCTCAGGATCACACTTCCTTAACAGGACTCCCATAGCACAAGAAATAAAAGCAAGAATCAACAACTGGGATAGATTCAAACTTAAAAGCTTTCTCTCAGCAAAGGAAACTATCAGAAATGTGAAGAGAGAGCCTACGGAGTGGGAGAATATCTTTGCCAACCATACCTCAGAGCGCTAATTTCCAGAATCTATAAAGAACTCAAAAAACTCTACACGAAGAATACAAATAATCCAATCAACAAATGGTCTAAGGAAATGAACAGACACTTCACAGAAGAAGATGTACAAGTAATCAACAGATATATGAAGAAATGTTCAACATCCCTAGTAATAAGGGAAATGCAAATCAAAACTACCCTAAGATTTCATCTCACCCCAATTAGAATGGTGATTATCAAGAATACAAGCAACAATAGGTGTTGGCGAGGATGTGGTGAAAAAGGAACACTCATACATTGCTGGTGGGGTTCAAATTAGTGCAGCCACTCTGGAAAGCAGTGTGGAGATTCCTCAGAAAGCTTGGAATGGAAACACCATTTGACCCAGCTATCCCACTCCTTGGCCTATACCCAAAGGACTTAAAATCAGCATACTACAGAGATACAGCCATGTCAATGTTCATAGCTGCTCAATTCACCATAGCCAGATTGTGGAACCAACCTAGATGCCCTTCAGTTGATGAATGGATAAAGAAACTGTGGCACATTTATACAATGGAATATTACTCCGCAATGAAGAATGATAAAATTATGGCATTTGTAGGCAAATGGACGAAATTGGAGAATATCATGCTAAGTGAGATAAGCCAATCTCAAAAAACTAAAGGACGAATGATCTCGCTGATAAGCGGATGAGGACATATAATGGGGGGTGGGAGGGGCTAGCATTAGGTTTAGGGTTAGGTTTAGGGTTAGGGATAAGGAGAGCGGTAAGAATGAAGGAAAGAAGGACTGTATAGAGGGAAAAGAGGGGTGGGAGGGGTGAGGGGGAAGGGAAAAAAAAATAAACATCATTGCCCTATGTAAACGTATGATTACACAAATGGTATGCCTTGATTCTATGTACAAATAGAGAATCAACATGTATCCCATTTGTATACAATTAAAAATAAATAAATAAATATATATATAAAAATATTATCCTTCTTGCTCACCAAAAAAAAAAATATTTATCTTCCTAATTTTTTAGTATTACAAAAATGCCTGTATTTAATAAACCTGTGCATGAGTGATACCTCAAGTGTTGAGTCTGTATCTACAGGATAAGGTTGGAGGGGTGGCTTTGCTGCTGTATTTGTGGTTTCCAGGGGAAGTGCCCTTGCTCTCCCTCCACATGTGAATGAGCCTATCTCAGCTTCCCCAGGAGTCATTGCTTGGATACTGGCTGTGCTTTTAGAATATCTGGCAGGGGATCTTTGCAGCTTTAATATACATTCTTTCTGTAGATTGTAAGGAGCATTTATTTCCATTCCTGAGAAGCATTTTGCATCCTTTTTGCCCATTTTTTGTTCTTTAGCATTTTTATTTGAACTTGAATCTTCTCCTGGAGCAGAAGATCTTTGAAGGGGTGATGATGTGATCAGATTTGACTTCTAGAAAGTTCTCTGTTTGCAGAGGCTTTGAGGGTGGGTTGAATGAACACCAAGGAGAGGAGTACAGTTCATTTTTTAAGTTCCAGGGAGGTGGTAAGGGCAGAAACCAAGGCCTTGGAATGGAGGGGATACTACATGTAGGGCCAGCTCAGAGGTGGCAGAGAGGCCTAGGCTGGTGGCCTGCCTTGTTGAGGTGCAAGGGAAGAGTCTGGGAAGATCCCAGACTGTGATTCAGGGGACTGGGAAGACAGGAGAGGGACAGATTAGAGAAAAGGTTTAAAGTCCTTGAAGAATATCTAGTTTGTAAGACCCAGAATTTCAGCTGTGCCAAGGCTGGAGCAGATCTAAAACGTACCTGAAGTTATCAGTTCAAAGTGCTTATGGTAGTACTGTCTGGTAACAGGGAACAGAGAACAGGAGCTGCTTTGTGGGTAAGTCTGATAACTGCTTTAGCAAGGGGATACAATTAAGTTGCAATTAGCACATTCTTTGTTTAAATGCAAATGCTCCTTCTGAAGCTCCTGGTTCTTCACCAAGCTAACCCTTCCCTCTCTCCCCCAGCAGCTTGCTTGCCAAATCCTTTCTGTGCTACATAGGCAAAATGCTGTTACAAGTGTTCTACAGGGCACTATTGCCAAGCTGATTCTTCCAGAGCAGTGGTGTTCCTGACTGCAGGGAAGGCCTCCAGACTCCATGAGCTCATTAGGCCAGGTGTTTTCCATCTAACAACCACCCTTCTGTTTAACACACCTGAAGAGTGTCTACTGGGTTGTAGAAGGTCTTCCTTGGCTCTGCACTGCCAGGACCCAGCATGGGGCCTGGTGCACAGTAGACTCTCAAGAACTGGTTGCAGAGGAATGTACAAATGCCAGCCACTAGGAACGAGATCTTTCTTCCATTCCTCACCCTCCCACTGTCCCTCACTAGGGTACCTCTAGCCCATTGGTGCAGAACAATCATGTGCCATTTGCTCATGGATGAGGAGTAAGAGAGAATTGCTAAGCCAGGGCAAACTGTATGAAGGCTAAGCTGTCACAAAGTAGGAAGTCACCTGAGCATTGCCAAACCCTCCCAATCTTGTCCAGAAGTCCTTCTCCTGAAACACAGAAGCTGTAGAAAAGCCCTCTAAATCACTGGGAGTTAGGGTGGGCTCGTGCTGGAGAAGAGGGCACAGAATGCACACCGGCCCACCCCATCTGCTCACCATTATACAGCCATGACACTACCATCTTCACCACAACCAGCCCTGCTTTAACCATGACCTCTGATCCACAGACTCTGCCAGTCTCTGTGCTCACAGGAGACCCCCACTTCTGAAGCATGCCTTCTGTTTTGCCCCGATTCAGCACAACAGTGTGCAGGAGTGGGCAGCCCACGGGTGCTCGGTCTACTGAATTTCCACAGGACAAACACACCAAGACTGATAAGAAAGGGAACAAGGGGCCAGTGCCTGGGAGCCAACCCCCACTGCACTCCTCACCCTTGCTTCTGCCAAGGAGACCTCAGCGCAGGTTCTGCCTCGTGGGAGCTTCTGGATGTATATATCTGACATGCTCTTCTGCATCTGGCTGTTTCTGTTCACATCTAAGCTCAGGGATTCATTCTGGTGCTCCTGAAGTTCACTGCTAAATGGTGTTGCGCTCAGACCTGGCGTTCTACTGGTGGGCATTTGGGTTACTCTGGGGTTTGGTGATGGGGATGGGGCTGCTGTGACACTGTGCCTGGCTGTGCGTGGGGCATCCTCTTCCTGACCTCCGTCCTCACAGCTCCTTGGTTCCTAACTCCTGCTCTGGCTTCAGTGGTCTCCCATCCTTGAAGGATCCCCTTCCTACCTGCTCAGGTACCTTCACAGGTCTCCACGCATCCCTTGTACATGTGACTCTTCTTCCACTAGACTGTGACCTCCTAAGGGCAGAAGATGGGCTCATGATTGTGTTTTCCGAATACACTATCTTGCTTATATTAGAAATTAAGTAAATTTCCAGTTAGAGAATGAATGGGCAACTTGAAGAATGTCCCCTGTGTGTGGGGATGGTGTCAATTTGGTTGAAGAGGTTCCATTTGGAAGTGGGGCTGATCAGCAACAAGATCTCTTGTCAGAGTTAACACAGATTTTTTGTTTCAAAGTGGTGGGAGGTTTTCTGTCATGTGGAAGCCAGATTGTTTTTTTTTTTTTTTTAATTCAGCTGTAAGATTCATATAGTTCTTGCTTAACAATGTCTAAAAATTAATTTTTAAAAATCAGGAAGTATGGTACTCTTGGGTGGAAAATCCATAAATAACCTCAGAGACCACTCTGCAGATCTGTCAATATATTGTAATTGGTATTATTTCAAGAAATAATTATACTTGCTCTGTTCCAAGCATATGCTAGACCGACAATATGCTCTTTATTTATTTCATGTATTAACAAAAAAAAGGTCAGAACATTCTTACTGGGGAACTATTTTGAATTCTTCTGTATGACCATTATTTATCTTCAAGTAGCTTCTTCATACAAAGTGGGTTAGGACATATTATTCTGTGCAGAATTAATTAAGATCAAGAGGCAAAGAGATGGAGAAATAGTAGAAGGGAAATGTTGGTACTTGGGGATGCTAATTGCTCACCAGCCTCATTTCGCTCTGAGTAATTAAGAGTGAACAGGGCCAAGTGGCAGCTTCTGTTAGCTTTCTGATCCACATGGCTGGGTGGGGAGCAGGCCAGAGCCCTGCCTGCTATAGAGCCAGAGAGGCTGAGATGAGGCGCTGCCCTCAGGCATTAGACCCTGCCAGGTAGCTGCCACCTGGGGTTGGAGGCAGAGATGGGTCACCTGCTTTCGAGGGACCCAGAAAGGTGGGTAGAGCTGCTTTCATATTTTCATGCTGTTACTTTTTTTTTTTGCAGGGTTGAGGGCATGCTGGAGGGTGGAGCATGTGTTCTCCAGCCTCTGGAGAGGAGGATGAGGGAGAAGGCAGGAAGGGATGTGGGAAATGAGATTGAGAATGAGCAAAGGAGGTGCAGAGAATGGCGAGAGCACTGCTCCCTACCACGTAAAGGTCAAGAGAGCTGAGAAGTGCAGCAAGGTATGGGCGGAACTGGAGCAGAGAGCCATGGACACAAGTTTAGACAGAGGGGGCTAATTCGTCATTAAGTGGAACAGAAAGAAAAAAAGTAGGGGATCCATACCTTGCACGGCAGTGGTGGATATCTACAGCCTGTAGGATGTGAACAGGGAGGGAGTGTTCACTGGAACGACCAGAGAGGCAGAGCACCCTGCCCAGCATTGGACAGAATTCCCAGGGAATAGGGGAGGGGAGAGTCCCTGCCATCTGGCTGTCCATTTCATTTCTGCTGCTGCTCCCAAGTGTGCCGGCTCTGTAATCTGCACGCAGCAGAACTGGTTCTCAGTCTTAAAGACTGAGAAGTTGAAGAAAGACCAGCAGACCCAGCGGCTGGTGAGAGCCTGCTCTCACTCTTACAGGACGCCCTGCTGCCTCCTGGCCTGGAAGAAGGGCAGTCCCTTCTCCGTGAGATGAGGGGGAGCTGGGAGACTCCATCACCCACAGTCCCATCCCTCATCCTGTCACACGGGGGACTGAATTCTAACCTGTAGTCTTGGGTGGATGCCAACATTGCATGCTGTTCCTGGTCCTCCTTCCTAATTTCGCGTCCTTCTGGCAGGTAAAGTACTTCCATTTTATCCCAGCTCATTCTAGCACCAACTGAAAGGCTGAAGTACAGCCTCTCATGAACACCACCCACTCAGATCTGGGCAAGACTCAAGGTGACGTTCATGTGGAGGTACGTTTGTGTTCATCCATGAACTGCTCAAGTCAACAGGTTGTGTGTGTCCCGTGTACACAGTGGTGAAGAGGGGGTGCTGACACTCCCATAACCGGGAGGGAAACGGGAAGAGGGAAGGAGCTAGAGGGCGAGCACATCCAAAGCCCAGCAGGTAAGGAATGCTGGCTCTTAGGTTTGGGCAATAAGCCTGGCCGCAGCTCCCTCCTTCTGGACACACTGGGGTGGAGCTTTGGCACTTGAGGTCCAGGGATCCCCTGTGGCTTTGCTGCCACCCACACTGCCACTCTCCTGGAGGAAACCTTAGGACCCTGGCTCTTGGGTGCTGGGCTTGCAGTCAGGAGTCCACTGCTCTGAAGCATCAGGCAGCTCCACCTCCAGGCCCCCTGGGGTCTGCCTGGTGGGGTCTGCTCCAGTCGGGACTCTGGTCACCCTACCCTGGGGCTCTGAGGTCATCGTTCTGCTGGGGCTCTGGGTGGTCCTACCCCTGGGGCAGCTTTCTGCCTGGACCCTTTGGCATTTCACCCTCCCCTGTCCTTTTCTAACAAACAGAAATAATGCTGCACCTTCTCTTGGCCTCTGAGTTCTGAGGAGTGAGCAAGGTGGGTAGGAAGTGCCTGCGTCGTAAGGAGATATGGAAACATGTTTCCACTCAGCACAACAAAATTCTTGCTCTTGGAGGGTCTAGAATGTGTCATGACTTCCTAATGTTTTTGCAACTAATGGCAAGCTGGGTGTGGAGGGAAAGGGCATGAACCTGGCCACAGACCTAGTGACCCTGGTTCATCACTTCCCACCCCTATTGACCTTGGGAGAGAGTCACCTCTTCCCCAGTCTCTTCACCAGTGGCATCAGAATGATGCTTCTTAATATGGCAGCCAGGAAGTCCCCGCTTGAGCCTGGTTCTCTTGGCACCAGTGCCCAGCTTGCTGCTGTGGACCTCAAGAGAATTCCTGGGAGAAAAGTTGTGCATGATATGCACTTCTGGGTCCAGGCCTTGTCCTTCCTCTCTGTGCCCCAATCCTGACATCTCCCACCTGCTCCCCCTCGGTACAGGAGGACAGCACCTGGAGCGGAAGGATGTAAGGGAGGCAAGACCCCAGGCCCCTGTGACTGTAAGAACCGCAAACCCCCCCTGCAATCTAGTTGTATGTATCTGCTTGTTACAGAAAACAGCTGGATGCTAAGTAGAACTCAGGAAGTTTCTTCCCATTTTGAAATTAGTGTAAGGAAGATATGATTATCTAGATAAAAAAAATTTTTTTAATTAATTAATTAATTTATTTTTTTACATTTACATAGGGTAATGATGTTTATTTTATTTTTCCCCTCCCCCCACCCCTCCCACCCCTCTTTTCCCTCTACACAGTCCTTCTTTCCTTCATTCTTGCCGCTGTCCTTAGCCTAACTCTAAACCTAACCCTAAACCTAATGCTAGCCCCTCCCACCCCCCATTATATGTCCTCATCCGCTTATCAGCGAGATCATTCGTCCTTTAGTTTTTTGAGATTGGCTTATCTCACTTAGCATGATATTCTCCAATTTCGTCCATTTGCCTACAAATGCCATAATTTTATCATTCTTCATTGCGGAGTAATATTCCATTGTATAAATATGCCACAGTTTCTTTATCCATTCATCAACTGAAGGGCATCTAGGTTGGTTCCACAATCTGGCTATGGTGAATCGAGCAGCAATGAACATTGATGTGGCTGTATCTCTGTAGTATGCTGATTTTAAGTCCTTTGGGTATAGGCCAAGGAGTGGGATAGCTGGGTCAAATGGTGTTTCCATTCCAAGCTTTCTGAGGAATCTCCACACTGCTTTCCAGAGTGGCTGCACTAATTTGCAACCCCACCAGCAATGTATGAGTGTTCCTTTTTCACCACATCCTCGCCAACACCTATTGTTGCTTGTATTCTTGATAATCACCATTCTAATTGGGGTGAGATGAAATCTTAGGGTAGTTTTGATTTGCATTTCCCTTATTACTAGGGATGTTGAACATTTCTTCATATATCTGTTGATTACTTGTACATCTTCTTCTGTGAAGTGTCTGTTCATTTCCTTAGACCATTTGTTGATTGGATTATTTGTATTCTTGTTGTAGAGTTTTTTGAGTTCTTTATAGATTCTGGAAATTAGTGCTCTATCTGAGGTATGGTTGGCAAAGATATTCTCCCACTCCGTAGGCTCTCTCTTCACATTTCTGATAGTTTCCTTTGCTGAGAGAAAGCTTTTAAGTTTGAATCTATCCCAGTTGTTGATTCTTGCTTTTATTTCTTGTGCTATGGGAGTCCTGTTAAGGAAATCTGATCCTGAGCCAACAAGTTGAAGATTTGGACCTACTTTTTCTTCTATAAGATGCAGGGTCTCTGGACTGATTCCGAGGTCCTTGATCCATTTTGAGTTGAGTTTTGTGTAGGGTGAGAGATAGGGGTTTAATTTCATTCTATTGCATATGGTTTTCCAGTTTTCCCAGCACCATTTGTTGAAGAAGCTATCTTTTCTCCATTGCATATTGTTGGAACCTTTGTCTAGTATGAGAAAATTGTATTTATTTGGGTTTGTGTCCATGTCCTCTATTCTGTACCATTGATCTACCTGTCTATTTTGGTACCAATACCATGCCGTTTTTGTTACTATTGCTTTGTAGTAGAGTTGAAGATCTGGTATTGCAATACCCCCTGCTTCGCTCTTGCTACTGAGGATTGCTTTAGCTATTCTAGGTTTTTTATTCTTCCAGATGAATTTCATAATTGCTTGCTCTATTTCTGCAAGGTACATCATTGGGATTTTAATTGGAATTGCATTGAATCTGTATAGCACTTTAGGTAGTATAGCCATTTTGACGATATTAATTCTGCCTATCCAGGAACATGGGAGATCTTTCCATCTTCTAAGGTTTTCTTGAATTTCTTTCTTTAGTGTTCTGTAGTTCTCATTGTAGAGGTCTTTCACCTCTTTTGTGAGATTGATTCCCAAGTATTTTTTTTTTTGATGCTATTGCGAATGGGGTAGTTTTCCTAATTTCTCTTTCTGAAGATTCATCACTTATGTATAAAAATGCATTGGATTTATGAGCATTGATCTTGTAACCTGCTACTTTACTGAATTCACTTATGAGTTCTAAAAGTTTTCTGGTGGAATTTCCAGGTTCCTCTAAATATATAATCATGTCATCAGCGAACAGGGATAGTTTGAGTTCTTCTTTTCCTATTCGTATCCCTTTAATTTCTTTGGTTTGTCTGATTGCTCTGGCTAGAGTCTCAAGGACGATGTTGAATAGAAGCGGTGAAAGAGGGCATCCCTGCCTTGTTCCAGTTTTTAGGGGGAACGCTTTCAGTTTTTCACCATTTAGAATGATATTAGCCATGGGCTTAGCGTAGATTGCCTTTATAATGTTTAGGAATGTTCCCACTACCCCAATTTTTTCTAGTGTTTTGAGCATGAAGGGATGCTGTATTTTATCGAATGCTTTTTCTGCATCTATTGAAATAATCATGTGATTCTTAACTTTAAGTCTGTTGATATGGTGAATGACATTTATTGATTTCCGAATGTTGAACCAACCTTGCATCCCTGGGATAAAACCCACTTGATCGTGGTGCACTATCTTTTTAATATATATTTGTATGCGATTTGCTAAAATTTTGTTGAGAATTTTTGCATCGATATTCACTAAGGATATTGGTCTGAAATTTTCTTTTCTTGATGTGTCTCTGTCTGGTTTAGGTATCAGGGTGATATTGGCTTCATAGAACGAGTTTGGGCGGGTTCCCTCCTCTTCTATTTCATGGAATAGTTTGAGGAGTATTGGAATGAGCTCTTCTTTAAAGGTTTTGTAGAACTCGGCTGAGAACCCATCTGGTCCTGGACTTTTCTTTGTTGGTAGGCTTTTGATGACCTCTTCTATTTCATTGCTTGAAATTGGTTTATTTAAGTTGTGTATGTCCTCCTAGTTCAGTTTAGGTAGTTCATATGTCTCGAGAAATTTGTTGATGTCTTCGAGGTTTTCTGTTTTGTTGGAGTATAGATTTTCGAAATAGCTTCTAATTATGTTTTGTATTTCACTCGTGTCTGTTGTGATGTTTCCTTGTTCATTCCGAATTTTAGTAATTTGAGTTTTCTCCCTCTTTCTCTTTGTTAGTGTGGCTAAGGGTTTATCAATTTTATTTATTTTTTCAAAGAACCAACTATTTATTTTGTTAATTTTTCCAATTGTTTCTTTTGTTTCGATTTCATTGATTTCGGCTCTGATTTTAACTATTTCCTGTCTTCTACTACTTTTGGTATTGGTCTGCTCTTCTTTTTCTAGCGCTTTGAGCTGTAGTGTTAAGTCGTTTATTTGTTGATTTCTACTTCTTTTTTGAATGCAGCCCATGAAATAAATCTTCCTCTAAGTACTGCTTTCATAGTGTCCCAGAGATTTTGATATGATGTGTCTTTGTTCTCGTTTACTTCTAAGAATTTTTTTATTTCCCTCCTGATGTCTTCTGTTATCCATTCATCATATAATAGTGTATTATTTAGTCTCCAGGTATTGGAGAAGTTTCTGTTTTTTATTCTGTCATTTATTTCTAATTTCAATCCATTATGATCTGATAGAGTACAAGGTAGTATCTCTATCTTCTTGTGTTTGCTAACAGTAGCTTTGTGGCATAAAATACGGTCTATTTTAGAGAAGGATCCATGTGCTGCTGAGAAGAAAGTGTATTCATTCTTTGTTGGATGGTATATTCTATATATGTCTGTTAAGTCTAAATTGTTGATTGTGTTATTGAGATCTATGGTTTCTTCATTCAATTTGTTTGGAGGATCTATCCAGTGGTGAGAAAGGTATGTTAAAATCGCCTAGTATTATTGTGTTGTGGTCTATTTGATTTCTGGAATTGAGAAGGATTTGTTTGACGTACGTGGATGAGCCAATGTTCGGGGCATAGATATTTATGGTTGTTTTGTCTTGCTGATTTATGCTTCCCTTAAGCAGCATGTAATGTCCTTCTTTATCCCTTCTGATTATTTTTGGTTTGAAGTCCACATTATCTGAAATGAGGATGGATACTCCAGCTTTTTTGCTGTGTCCGTGTGCATGGTATGTTTTTCCCCATCCTTTCACCTTTAGTCTATGGGTGTCTCTTTCTATGAGGTGAGTCTCTTGCAGGCAGCATATTGTTGGATTTTTCTTTTTAATCCAATCTGCCAGTCTGTGTCTTTTGATTGATGAATTCAGGCCATTGACATTCAGGGTTATTATTGTGATATGATTTGTATTCCCAGTCAATTGACTCATATTTGTTTTTGACATGATTTGGTTTCTCCTTTATTTGGCTATTCCTTTAGGCTAGCGCCTCCTGTTGCTGATTTGCATCGTTGTTTTTCATCTCTTCCTCATGGAATATTTTGCTGAGAATGTTCTGTAATGCTGGCTTTCTTTTTGTAAATTCCTTTAGCTTTTGTTTATCATGGAAGGATCTTATTTCATCGTCAAATTTGAAGGTAAGTTTTGCTGGGTATAAGATTCTTGGTTGGCATCCGTTTTCTTTCAGGGCTTGGTATATGTTGTTCCAGGCCCTTCTAGCTTTTAGGGTCTGGATTGAAAAATCTGCTGATATTCTTATTGGTTTCCCTCTGAATGTAATTTGATTCTTTTCTCTCGCGGCCTTTAAAATTCTGTCTTTATTTTGTATGTTAGGTATTTTCATAATAATGTGCCTTGGTGTGGGTCTGTTGTAATTTTGTATGTTTGGAGTTCTATAAGCCTCTTGTACTTGGTTTTCCATTTCATTCTGCAGATTTGGGAAATTTTCTGTTATTATTTCATTGAATAGATTGTTCATTCCTTTGGTTTGTTTCTCTAAGCCTTCCTCAATCCCAATAATTCTTAAATTTGGCCTTTTCATGATATCCCATAATTCTTGTAGGTTCTGTTCATGATTTCTTACCATCTTTTCTGTTTGGCCAATTTTGCTTTCAAGATTAAATAATTTGTCTTCAATGTCTGAGGTTCTGTCTTCCAGGTGTTCTGTCCTATTGGTTATGCTTTCTATGGAGTTTTTAACTTGGTTTATTGTTTCCTTCATTTCAAGTATTTCAGTTTGTTTTTTTTTTCAGTATCTCTAACTCTTTATTGAAAAGATCTCTTGCTTCCCGTATTTGGTCTTTTAACTGTTGATTGGTGCGATCATTTAATGCCTGCATTTGCTCTTTCATCTCCTCCTTCAATGCCTGCATTTGCTCTTTCATCTCCTCATTAGCTTCCCTGATCGTTTTAATTACGTACATTCTGAACTCCCTTTCTGACATTTCTTCTGCTGTGTTGTCATTGGGTTTTATTGATGTAGTATCTAGGTTTGTTTGGGACATTTTCTTCCCTTGTTTTCTCATATTGGTCAGTTGTCAGTGGGACCCTGAGATATTGCAGTTTTCCGCTACTGGCTTATAGTGTTCCGGTAGATTTCCAGTGTATCACCTCCCAGCCTTCAGTAGCCTGATGTCTTGGAGGAATCTGATAAAGCAGCGCATCCGAAGAAAACTGCCCCTAGCCCCCTACTGGTTCCACAGTTTGGAACTGGATCTGTGCGGAAATGCTCTCACTGTGGGCCTGCACCGTGCAGCTGGCCGTGTGGGAGGAGCCCACTGCCGGAGTGTGGAAGGCTACCTTGGGAAGACTCTAGCTGCCCTGCCTGGCTCCAATAAGCCACCTCTATCTGGGCCTGCCACCTGGGCCGAGCTTTACCCAGTGGACAGACTCACCCGTGGCTCTATTTCAGTCCAAGTCTCTCAATGCCTCCCCTTCTTAACTCCAGGGTTCTGGAGCAACTGGGGGTGCAGTCTCCCTCTAGGCCGCCATCATGGATCGCCCCGTGAAGAGAGCCTGCAGCCGGAGTGGGAAGAGCCGCCTGAAGAGGTCTCTGGCTGCCCTGCCCTAATCCCAGAGGCTGTTTGCGGATCGCGGCTCTCCGCTGGTTCGTTGCCGGAGTACGCTGCGCTGCAGGGGCTCCGGGACTCGGAGCTTGTTCTGGTCAGAAAGGCTCTCACTAGCAGGCCAGTTCCGTTCCAAGAACCTGGAGAAGCTGGCTGTGTGGGCGGGGCCCACTGCCACAGTGCGCAGGGCTGCCTGTGGATGACTCTAGCTGCCCTGCCCGGCTCCGATAAGCCACCTCTATCTGGGCCTGCCACCCGGACCGAGCTTTACCCAGTGGGCAGACTCACCCGTGGCTCTATTTCAGTCCGAGTCTCTCAATGCCTCCCCTTCTTAACTCCAGGGTTCTGGAGCGACTGGGGGTGCAGTCTCCCTCTAGGCCGCCATCTTGGATCGCCAAAAAATTTTTATATGTAATTAACTGTTTTGAAAAGCTCTTTTGTATAATTTTGAGTAATTATTAAATATTTGTGTTTATTGGTTCACTTTGGCTTTCATTAATGTACATATGTATTCATGGTGCTAGAGCTGTCCAGGGCTATGCCCAGGACTTTCCTGTTGTAGATGAATTGTTCTGGATAACTGTGGTAAAGGTGAACAGATCATAAAAATAAAATAATGATAGTAACTGGACTCCACAGTTGCAAGAAACTACATGTCTAAGATACTCAACATACTTTTGGGGTCACCTGCCAGCTTCCTGGAGCATGTATGACTGCCCTCCTGCTCAGAAGGTGGCAGGCAGAGGTTATGGATTTGTCCGGCTCTGCACAGCTTGGAAAGGAGAGAACCCAGCTCCCACTTTGCTCCCCAGCCTCGCCCTCCCTCCACCAGCTGCACAGGAACCACCTTGCTTGGTCAGCTCCTGCACAGTGACTGGAATTTCAGGGCCCCTCATCTCTTGTTATTACCCAAGAGTCATGGGGTTGGAACCCAAGTCTGTGGACAGTCAAGGCAGTGCTGCATAGGAAGAGGAGGCACTCAAGGTTCACAGTGAAGGGGAGTTGGCAACTTGTAAGGCTCAGCTTATTCACTTCCCAGCTCCATTGGCACCAGGAAGTCTGCTGGACACTGAGGGTCAAGAGAGGTAGCCTGTGTTCCCTCTCCAGTGTCGCTTCACCAAAGGGAAGGTGTGTCCTTGAATCCCACCCAGGACATCCCCTGTCTTGGGATCTTCTGTAGCTCATTAGTGCCTTCTGTACAGTTGGTGTTCTGTAAATAAGTGTGGGAGAAACCAGTAGGTAAAGAGAGGGCCAGAGTGGTCCTGAGTAGGTACAGAGAGGGCCAGAGTAGTCCTGGATAGATACAGAGAGGGCCAGAGTGGTCCTGGGAAGATGGTGGGTGAAAATCCCATCTATGATCTCATTTAATTTACAAAAGCATTTCTTGAAATGGATCCTGCTATTAGCATTCCACAAATGAAAAAAATGGAGTTTCAAAAAGGGTTGCTTGTCGCTGCTTGTCCTGAGCTCCATGGCTAATTAGCAGTAGCAGATTCGAGCCTGGACCTGCCACCAGAGCTGGCTCCACCCCACCCCACCCTGCCTCTGTGGTCTTCCTGGGCCTAGGAGGAAGGAGCTGGAAAGCCCCTGGCTTCACAGGGCAGAGCCGGCCATTCTTGCCTCCAGTCACTGTTCTGTAATTTATCTTCCTGGACCACCCAAAACGTCCAGATGAACCTCCCGTAGGGCGTCTGTGTTTCTGGCCAGGCTGACTGATCAGAGGTGCTCTTGGAAGATGACTGGGCACTCCCACTTGCAGGTCCTTCCTGTGGTGCAGCAACCTCTCCATGCTCATTTCCAGGGCTGGATTTCTTCAGCACCTGTGTCACACGGGACTGGCTATATGAACAGGGAACACACATAACAATCAGGCTAGAGCACAGCGTAGAGCTCAGAGGCCCTCCCAGTTGTACAGTGTCCCCTGAGCTCCCTCTTCTCATTCAGTTACATCTGCTGGATGCTCTCAGTTTCCACTGGCTAAAGGCCAGGAAAACATTTTCCATAAGTTTTGTTAATGTCTAATTCACGTACCTTAAAACTCACCCTTAGAATGGGAATATTCAGTGGCTTTAGTGTATTAACAGAATTGTGAGACCTCATGATTACCTAAAAGAAGCCCCAGTAGCCACAGGCAGTGACCAGCCACTCGGCCCCCCTAGCCTGCCAGGAAGGGGACAGGTCACCACACGTGGTCCTGGGGTTGTCCATCCCGGCCTTTCCTTATGAAAGGAGGATGTCACACATGGTCTTCATTGCTTTGCTGATGGTCCCTGACCCTGGGCACAGTGGCTTCATGGTCCACCTGTGGCACCATGAGTGGGAACTCCCTCCTAAATGATTTCTATCCCTCCTTCGTGTGGCTATAGGATGCTCGGTTGTTCATCTGATGGGCAAGGCACAGTCTTGCCATCTCCCTTGGGGTATCGTGAATAATGCTGGGATGGACATACATGGACAAATTCTTGCTTGTCTATGTTTTCACTTCTCCTGTCTGATACACAGGTATTGCTTACCACCTATACTATATTAGGGTGCAGTGAACAGGACAGTGAACAGGTCATGAGGCAGCTCACTTAACAGTCTGGGGAACTGTCAAATTGTTTTTCACCTGCTAATAGCATTTCAGGTTATCAGGGCTCCATGAAGTTTCTCTGTGGTTTAGGGAACCCTCATTGCTGCATGCCTTTTTAACAGAGGCATTCCAGTGGTGCCAAGGAGCACCTCAGGGTGGTTTCATTTGACTCTCTTACTGGCAGTGCTGTAAACATCTTTGAATGCACTATTGGGTGTTTCTTCATCTTTGGAGAAATGTCCACTCAGGTCAGTTGCTCCTATCTTAATCAGGCTGTCTGTTTATATTGCTGGGTCATATGAATTACTTCATATTCTGGGTGTAAATCCCTTATTTAATACACAATTTGCAAGGATTGACTCCCATTCTATGGGCTGTGCTTTCACTTCCTTGATGGTACTTTTTGAAACACAAAAGTTTTTCATTTTGAAATATAATTTACCCATTTCTCCTCTAGTCCCTGGACCTATAGTGGGTCCTATCTTTTGATCCCTTTCTTAACAGACAAAAGATGTCAGTTCTTTGTGTTTCATTCAGGTCAAGACCTAAAGGACTCAGATGCAGTCCATGAGCTTACTTGAAATGTACTATCATTCTCGAGGTTCATTTCTTCATTAGGTAAGAGTAAAGGAATGAGTCTGGGTCACAGAGAAGAATGTTCTTTAAGAAAATATAAGCTCTACCTTGGTAGTGATTATACTTTTTGATGCTCCTAGAAACAGACTCAAAGAATCTGTAATTCATGCATTTATAATTCTAAATGAAAGCATAACTAAGTTAGGTCTTTCTGAGGCCTGGGAAAATTGGATTCCATGTCACATGGGTGGGCAGCCCTCCAAAGGCAGGAAGGTCTGGGAGCAGCCAAGACAGCAGCCTATGCTCACCCCAGAGGGAAGCAAGGGCACAGGAGGCAGGTGTGGGCAGAGGCACAGGGGCAGGTGGCCTATCCTGAGCCCAGTACTTCTCAGGTTCTCCCTGACTTCACCCCTTGGTTGTGTAGTACTAGGAGCTGGGTCTCCATCCTGCTGCACAGAAAAACAGACAGTGAGCAAATATGCTTCAGGTGAAATTGCTAGACAGTGGGGAGGCAGTGGGGTGGGGTCGGGGATGTCTGAAGACAAGACTCTAGTTTTCCTACACCACGGGTGCCTGATGTGATTTCATGAGCAGACACTTGCTTATGAACAGGAGCAACTTTCTCCTAGATAGCCAACTGACTTAGCTGAACCCTAGTTCGGGAAACCTGAGTAGTGGGAGCTGAGAATCCAATGATGGAAAGGCAGAGAGAGGCAGCCATGCAGCCCTGGAAGCCCTCTCCACAATTGTGGCATCGTGGGAGGGCCTGCACACGCACACTTCCTCTGTAAGTGTGGTGAAGAATGACTTGCACGTAATGGACTGCCTTTAGATGTGCACGTGATTCACTGAGATTTTAACACATTTACATACCCATAAAACCACCATCTTCACCCAAATACAGAACGTTCCCACTAGCAAAGCCTCCTTGGTGCAGTTTAGCAATTCACAGATCTTCGTCCACAAACAATTGCTGATCTTCTGCACTAAAGATCTTCTGCTTTTCCTGCACTAAAACTTCATAGAAATTGGAACCGTACCATAGCTACTGCTTTCTGTCTGGTTTTTGCTCAGTAAGTGCTTTGGAGATTCATTCATGTGGTTGCATGTTTCAGTAATTCATTCCTTCAGGCTGCCAAGTGGCACTCTGTGAAGAGAATGCCCAGCAGCCAGCTGCTCATTCACCAACTTCCCCACTTAACCTGATGTTGCACACTGGGATTTTTGAGTTTTGGTTCTTAGGAAGGCCACAGCTTGCACATTCTCGAGTCACGTGCAGACTTGCATTTCATTGCTCTTGAGTGAGTTCCTACAGTGGCTGCAGGGTCCTGGGGCAGACTGTCTGTGTCAACAGGCACCTGCCTTCCACAAGGACTGTACCTTTGCACAGACCATCAGGGCATGCAGCTCCAGTCACCTCACATCCTCATCTGCATTTAGAACTAGGGTTTGTAACGTAACCCTTCTGCCAGGGACATGACGGTATTCCTTCAGGGCTTTATTTCCCATTTTCTTCAACCTTTACAATGCCAAGTGTCCTTTCTTGTGCCTATACACCATTAATGCATCTTTTTTATAATTTTTTTTGTTTCTTGACAACTTATATTTCAAGTAGTCTTCTAATGATTGACATATAAGAATCTTTTATGAATTTTGTGAACAACTCTTTCCTCAAATTTGTGTATTGCAAGATATTTTCTTGCAGCCGTGGGCTTACATTTCCTTTTTAAGGATTCTCTTGATTGCAGATCAGAATAAAGATGACAATCTACATGATTGTCTCAATAGGTGAGAAAATTTATTTTCCAAAATTAAGCATTCAGTTATGATAGAAACTCAAGCTAGTTCAGGGTTTACCAGTTTTATTGATTCTTTCATTTTGTTCTATTATTGCTTGTCTATTGCCTGTTTCATTGTTTTTTTTTTTAAGTCATTATATGATTTTATTTTATTTTTTTTAGTGTTTTAGCAAGTTGTTTTCTGGGTTTTTTTATTGTAAACAAAAGGGATACATGTTGTTTCTCTGTTTGTACATGGAGTCAAGGCATACCATTTGTGTTATCATAAATTTACATAGGGTAATGTTGTTTAATTCATTCTGTTATTTTTTTTTCCTTCCCCACACCCCTCCAACCCCTCTTTTCCCTCTATACAGCCTTCCTTCCTCCATTCTTACCACCCTCCTTATCCCTAAAGATAAACCTAAACCCTAACACTAACACTAACCCCTCCCACCCCTCATTATATGTCCTCATCCGCTTATCAGCGAGATCATTCATCCTTTAGTTTTTTGAAATTGGCTTATCTCACTTAGCATGATATTCTCCAATTTCATCCATTTGCCTGCAAATGCCATAATTTTATCATTCTTCATGGCAGAGTAACATTCCATTGTGTATATATATACCACAGCTTCTTTATCCATTCATCAATTGAAGGGCATCTAGGTTGGTTCCACAATCTGGCTATGGTGAATTGAGCAGCTATGAACATTGACATGGCTGTATCTCTGTAATATGCTGATTAAGTCCTTTGGGTATAGGCCAAGGAGTGATATAGCTGGGTCAAATGCTGGTTCCATTCCAAGCTTTCTGAGGAATCTCCATACTGCTTTCCAGACTGGTTGCACTAATTTGCAACCCCACCAGCAATGTATGAGTATAACTTTTTCCCCACACCCTCGCCAACACCTATTGTTGTTTGTGTTCTTGATAATCACCATTCTAATTGGTGTGAGATGGAATCTTAGTGTAGTTTTGATTTGCATTTCTCTTATTACTAGAGATGTTGAACATTTTTTCATATATCTGTTGATTGCTTGTACATCTTCTTCTGTGAAGTGTCTGTTCATTTCCTTAGCCCATTTGTTGATTGGATTATTTGTATTCTTGTTGTAGAGTTTTTCGAGTTCTTTATAGATTCTGGAAATTAGCACTCTATCTGAAGTATGAGTGGCAAAGATATTCTCCCACTCTGTAGGCTCTCTCTTCACATTGCTGATAGTTTCCTTTGCTGAGAGAAAGTTATTTAGTTTGAATCTATCCCAGTTGTTGATTCTTGCTTTTATTTCTTGTGCTATGGGAGTCCTATTAAGGAAGTGTGATCCTAAGCCAACAAGTTGAAGATTTGGACCTACTTTTTCTTCTATAAGATGCAGGGTCTCTGGTCTGATTCTGAGGTCCTTTGATCCATTTTGAGTTGATTTTTGTGCAGGGTGAGAGACAGGGGTTTAATTTCATTCTGTTGCATATGGTTTTCCAGTTTTCCCAGCACCATTTGTTGAAGAGGCTATCTTTCCTCCATTGCATATTTTTGGCCCCTTTGTCTAGTATGGGAAAATTGTATTTATTTGGGTTTGTGTCCATGTCCTCTATTCTGTACCATTGATCTACCTGTCTATTTTGGTACCAATACCATGCCATTTTTGTTACTATTGCTTTGTAGTAGAGTTGAAGATCTGGTATTGCGATACCCCCTGCTTCGCTCTTTCTACTGAGGATTGCTTTAGCTATTCTGGGTTTCTTATTCTTCCAGATGAATTTCATAATTGCTTGCTCTATTTCTGCAAGGTACATCATTGGGATTTTAATTGGAATTGCATTGAATCTGTATAGCACTTTTGGTAGTATGGCCATTTTGACAATATTAATTCTGCCTATCCAGGAACATGGGAGATCTTTCCATCTTCTAAGGTTTTCTTGAATTTCTTTCTTTAGTGTTCTGTAGTTCTCATTGTAGAGGTTTTTCACCTCTTTTCTGAGATTGATTCCCAAGTATTTTATTTTTTTGAGGCTATTGTGAATGGGGTAGTTTTCCTAATTTCTCTTTCTGAAGATTCATCACTTATGTATAAAAATGCATTGGATTTATGAGCATTGATCCTGTAACCTGCTACTTTACCAAATTCACTCATGAGTTCTAAAAGTTTTCTGGTGGAATTTCCAGGTTCCTCTAAATATATAATCATATCATCAGCGAACAGGGATAGTTTGAGTTCTTCTTTTCCAATTTGTATCCCTTTAATTTCTTTGGTTTGTCTAATTGGTCTGGCTAGAGTTTCAAGGACGATGTTGAATAGAAGTGATGAAAGAGAGCATCCCTGCCTTGTTCCAGTTTTTAGGGGGAATGCTTTCAATTTTTCACCATTTAGAATGATATTGGCCATGGGCTTAGCGTAGATGGCCTTTCCAATGTTAAGGAATGTTCCCACTACCCCAATTTTTTCTAGTGTTTTGAGCATGAAGGGATGCTGTATTTTATCAAATGCTTTTTCTGAATCTATTGAAATAATCATGTGATTCTTAACTTTAAGTCTGTTGATATGGTGAATTACATTTATTGATTTCCGAATGTTGAACCAACCTTGCATCCCTGGGATAAAATTCAATTGATCGTGGTGCACTATCTTTTTAATATATTTTTGTACACGATTTGACAAAATTTTGTTGAGAATTTTTGTGTCTATGTTCATTAAGGATATTGGTCTGAAATTTTCTTTCCTTGATGTGTCTCTGTCTGGTTTAGGTATCCGGGTGATATTGGCTTCATAGAATGAGCTTGGGAGGGTTCCCTCCTCTTCTATTTCATGGAATAGTTTGAGGAGTATTGGAATGAGCTCTTCTTTAAAGGTTTTGTAGAACTCGGCTGAGAACCCATCTGGTCCTGGACTTTTCTTTGTTGGTAGGCTTTTGATGACCTCTTCTATTTCATTGATTGAAATTGATATATTTAAGTTGTGTATATCCTCCTCATTCAGTTTAGGTAATTCATATGTCTTGAGAAACTTGTTGATGTCTTCGAGGTTTTCTGTTTTGTTGTAATATAGATTTTCAAAATAGCTTCTAATTATGTTTTGTATTTCAGTCGTGTCTGTTGTGATATTTCCTTTTTCATTCTGAATTTTAGTAATTTGAGTTTTCTCCATCTTTCTCTTTGTTAGTGTGGCTAAGAGTTTATCAATTTTGTTTATTTTTTCAAAGAACCAACTATTTATTTTGTTAATTTTTCCAATTGTTACTTTTGTTTCAATTTCATTGATTTCGGCTCTGATTTTAATTATTTGCTGTCTTCTACTACTTTTGGTGTTGGTCTTGGCCTTTTCTAGGGCTTTGAGCTGAAGTGTTAAGTCGTTTATTTGTTGATTTCTACTTCTTTTATTGAATGCGCCCCATGAAATAAAATTTCCTCTAAGTACTGCTTTCATAGTGTCCCAGAGATTTTGATATGATATGTCTTTGTTCTCGTTTACTTCTAAGAATTTTTTTATTTCCCTCCTGATGTCTTCTGTTATCCATTCATCATATAATAGTGTATTATTTAATCTCTAGGTATTGGAGAAGTTTCTGCTTTTTATTCTGTCATTTATTTCTAATTTCAATCCATTATGATCTGATAGAGTACAAGGTAGTATCTCTATCTTCTTGTGTTTGCTAACAGTAGCTTTGTGGCATAAAATACGGTCTATTTTAGAGAAGGATCCATGTGCTGCTGAGAAGAAAGTGTATTCATTCTTTGTTGGATGGTATATTCTATATATGTCTGTTAAGTCTAAATTGTTGATTGTGTTGTTGAGATCTATAGTTTCTTCATTCAATTTTTGTTTGGAGGATCTATCCAGTGGTGAGAAAGGTATGTTAAAATTGCCTAGTATTATTGTGTTGTGGTCTATTTGAATTCTGGAATTAAGAAGGATTTGTTTGACGTACATGGATGAGCCAATGTTCGGGGCATAGATATTTATGATTGTTAAGTCTTGCTGATTTATGCTTCCCTTAAGCAGTATGTAACGTCCTTCTTTATCCCTTCTGACTAGTTTTGGCTGGAAGTCCACATTATCTGAAATGAGGATGGATACTTCAGTTTCTTTACTGTGTCAGTGTGCATGGTATGTTTTTTCCCATCCTTTCACCTTTAGTCTATGGGTATCTCTTTCTATGAGATGAGTCTCTTGCAGGTAGCATATTGTTGGATTTTTCTTTTTAATCCAATCTGCCAGTCTGTGTCTTTTGATTGAGGAGTTCAGGTCATTAACATTCACGGTTATTATCGTGATATGATTTGTATTCCCAGTCATTTGACTCATTTTTGTTTTTGACATGATTTGATTTCTCCTTTATTTGGCTATTCCTTTAGGCTAGTTCCTCCCATTGCTGATTTGCATTGTTGTTTTTCATCTCTTCCTCATGGAATATTTTGCTGAGAATGTTCTGTAATGCTGGCTTTCTTTTTGTAAATTCCTTTAGCTTTTGTTAATCATGGAAGGATCTTATTTCATCGTCAAATCTGAAAGTAAGTTTTGCTGGGTATAAGATTCTTGGTTGACATCCATTTTCTTTCAGGGCTTGGTAAAAGTTGTTCCAGGCCCTTCTAGCTTTTAGGGTCTGGATTGAAAAATCTGCTGATATTCTTATTGGTTTCCTCTGAATGTAATTTGATTCTTTTCTCTTGCGGCCTTTAAAATTCTGTCTTTATTTTGTATGTTAGGTATTTTCATAATAATATGCCTTGGTGTGGGTCTGTTGTAATTTTGTATATTTGGAATCCTATAAGTCTCTTATACTTGGTTTTCCATTTCATTCTTCAGATTTGGGAAATTTTCTGTTATTATTTCATTGAATAGATTGTTCATTCCTTTGGTTTGTTTCTCTAAGCCTTCCTCAATCCCAATAATTCTTAAATTTGGCCTTTTCATGATATCCCATAATTCTTGTAGATTCCATTCATGATTTCTTACCATCTTCTCTGTTTGGTCACCTTTGTTTTCAAGGTTAAATATTTTTTCTTCAATGTCTGAAGTTTTGTGTTCCAGGTGTTCTATCCTATTGGTTATGCTTCCTATGGATTTTTAAACTTGGTTTATAAATCCTTCATTTTAAGAATTTCTGTTTTTTTTTTTCAGTATCTCTAACTCTTTATTGAAATGATCTCTTGCTTCCTGTATTTGCTCTTTTAACTGTTGATTGTTGTGATCATTTAATGCCTGCATTTGCTCTTTCATCTCCTCCTTCAATGCCTGCGTTTGTTCTTTCATCTCCTCGTTTGCTTCCCTGATTGTTTTAATTACATACACTCTGAACTCCCTTTCTGACATTTCTTCTGCTGTGCTGTCATTGGGTTTTATTGATACAGCATCTAGGTTTGTTTGGGACATTTTCTTCCCTTGTTTTCTCATATTGGTCAGACTCTGAGATATTGCAGATTTACTCTATTATATTATTGGGACACTATAAGCCAATAGAGGAAATCTGCAATATCTCAGTGGGACTCTGAGATATTGCAGTGGGACTCTGAGATATTGCAGATTTCCTCTATTGGTTTGTAGTGTCCCTGTAGATTTCCAGTATATCACCTCCCAGCCTTCAGTAGCCTGAAGTCTTGGAGGTGCTTGATAATGCAGTGCTTCCAAAGAAAGCTGCCCCTAGCCTGCTACTGGTTCCAGGTCTTGGAGCTGGCTCTGTGTGGAAAGGCTCTCACTAGGCTGTCTGCTCCGAGAAGCTGGCCATGGAAGGAGCCTGCCGCCGGAGGGAGAAGGGCTGCTTGGAGAAGTCTCTGGCTGCTCTGCCCTGGTCCCAGAGGCTGCCTGCGGGCCGGAGCTTGCCGCTGGCTCCAGGACTTGGAGCTGGTTCTGTGTAGAAAGGCTCTCACTGGGCAGTCTGTTCTGAGAAGCTGGCCATGGAAGGAGCCTGCCGTCGGAGGGAGCAGGGCTACCTTGGGAAGACTCTAGATGCCCTGCCCTGCTCTGAGAAGCCACCCCTGTCTGGGCCTGTCACCTGGGCTGAGCTTTACCTGGTCGGGGAGACTCACCCTGTGGCTCTATTTTAGTCCAAGTCTCTCAATGCCTCCCCTTCTTGAATCCTGGGTTCTGGAGCAACAGAAGATGCAGTCACCCTCTAGTCCGCCATCTTGGATCACCCTGTGGAAAGAGCCTGTCGCTGGAGGGAGCAGGGCTGCTTGGAGAAGTCTCTGGCTGCCCTGCCCTGGTCCCAGAGGCTGCCTGAGGGCCCTCATTGGGTTTTAAATTTGTTCTAATTGGTTATACCAAACAGTGGATTGCATTCTGCCTTTTCATATGTAAATGAGGTCTGACTTCTCATTCTTCTGGTCATACATGATATAGGATCACCCTGGTTGTGTAGTCATACAGGCACGTAGGGTAATAATGTCCAATTTAATGCATGCTTATTCTATTGGTCTTTTGAACTGCCATAACAGAAGACCCTAGACTTAGTCTGGTGGCCCATAAACTACAGAAACTTCTTCCTCACAGTTCCAGAGGCTGGGAACGCCAAGAGAAAGATGCTGGTGGATGTGCTGTCTGGTGAGGGCCTTCTTCCTGGCTCTAGGAGGCTGGCTTTCTGCTGTGCTCTCTCATGGTGGAAAGAAGACCAGGCTTTATCCACATGGCTAATTGCTCCTGGGGTCTCACCTTTCATTGCCATCACTGGGATGCTGGGACTTCAGCATGTGAATCTGGGAGACTCAGGAACTGCATTTATCATATCCTTCTTTCCAACCACTTTGGATTTACTTTGTCCTTTTTCTGGTTTCTTATGCTGAAAACTCAGATCATTGGTACAGATCTTTCTTTTCTAATAAGTTTTTAAAACCATAATTTTCCCTGTGGGAAATTTTTTATGTATTTCTCTCAAATTTTGATATGTTATGTTTTCACCTTTATATATTTCCAAATATTTTAAAATTTTTCTTGTGATTTATTTTTAGAACCACTGGTTATTTCAACATCTGTTATTTAATTCCAAATACTTAGAGATTTTCTAGATAAAAATTTGCTGGGAATTTCTTATTTAATTCTACTCACACCTCTGAATTTCAGACATTTTATACTTGTGACCAGGACTTCCTTGATAGGTGCTTCACACAGTTGAAGATGTGCGTTTTTTGCTGCTGTTAAGTGAGATGTTTCACATGGTGGATCCTCTAAGCTGCTAAGTTTCCTGTGGGCTAAGCCAGATCTCTGCAAATTCTCCTCTGCTTTGCTGCTCATGGTTGGGAGAAGAGTGTGGACAACCACCATCTCTCTTGGTGCTGAGACTGAACCAGGGTGCTCCATGCTGAGTTCTGCCTCCGGCCCTCATACTTTTTAAAATTTTGACACAAGCTCTTTCTAACTTGTCCAGGCTGGCCTTGAACCTGTGATCTTCCTACCTCAGTCTGAAGTCACTGCAGCTGCCTTGCTTTCTCATGATAGCTGTTTTTTTATTTTCTTTAAAGAACAGTTTTACCCAGATGTAATCCATATGCTGTAAGATCTAGTGTACAGTGCAGTGGTATTTAGTAAATGTGCAGGTAAGTGAAAACCTCATTGACTTCAGAACATTCTGTCACCTCCAGGGAGCACCTTGTGCTTTAGCTTTCAGAGGCACCCGCCCCTTCAGCCTTGTGAGGGGGAGCCCACCTCTGTCTCCAAGTGTCTGCCTCATCTGGACATATAACACAGGTGCTGTGCTTTTTGCCTGCTTCTCTGACTTCACATACTGTGTCATCAGCATACGTCATACTCGGTGCCTCCTGCAGGATGAAGATTCCACCCCGTGAGCACAGAGCGGTCATCATTTGATAGGCTGGTACATGGTCTTTGCTTTCTGGTTGTCCTGAATAATTCTGCTGTGGACATTCAGGGGCAGTTTTTTGTGGACATCTATTTCTGCTTCTCCCAGGTGTGTGTGGAACATGGCATTGCCTTGTGCCTGCGTCATAGGTGTGATGCTGAGCTGTGCAGCAGCCTGGTTCAACATCGTGAAGAATCGCCCGTCTGTTTCCTGGGGCAGCACGTTGCTATCCTACCCTCCAGGAGTGTGTGTTCCAAACTTGTCTCTACATTCTGGGAGGCAATTATTATGATTCTATGTCCTTTTGAATGTTGTAGTGCTGGTTGGTGAGACATACTATGTTGCTGTCTCTTGGATGTGATTTTCCTGTGACTAATGTTGGACAGGAATTTTTCATGCGCTTCTTGGTCACTTATTCATCTGCAATCATTCTCTTTCATACTGGCATGTCTTCACTTTTGTAATGGTGTCCTTCAAAGCACAAAACCCCCTTTTTTTTTAATGAGGTTTGAATTGTCTGACCTTCTGTGGCTTATGTTTTTGGTGTTAAATCTAAGAATCCATTCCAAAATCCAAGGTTGTGAAGATTTATCCCTAAAATTTCGAGTAAGGATTTCATCCTTTTAGATGTTACACATAGGTCTTTATCTATTTTGGTAATTTTTGCATATATTTCATTCTTTTGCCTGTTACTGGTCAACTGTTCCCACATCCTTCATTGAAAAGACTGTTAATTCATCAATGTTGGTGTCCTTGCTGAAAGTAAGACCATAGAAATGTGGCTTTATTTCTGAATTCCCAATTTAATTTCATTGACGTATATGTCTAGCTTTACCAATACCACACTTGATTACTGTTGCTTTGACATAAGTCTTGATACCAAGGACTGTGAATTCTGCAACTTGTTTTTTTCAAGGTTTTCTACACTATTTTGTGTCACTTGGAATTTCATAGGGATTTTAGAACCTACCTGTCCATTTCTCCAAAGAAGTGGCCTGAGATTCTGAGTTCTGTTGAATCTGCTGCATAGTGTCTCAGCATCATTAAACCTTCCATTCCATGAAAATGGGATGCATTTCCATTTATTTAGTTATTCTTTAATTTCTTGAAAAATCTTTTGCGATTTTCAGAATATGAGTTTTGTACTAACTTTATTAAATATACTTTGAATTATTTTCATTTTATTGCAAATGGAACTCTTAACTTCATCATTAGAGTGTTAATTGCAAGTGCCTAGAAATATACTTGATTTTTGTGTAATGACCTTGTGTACTGTTATCTTCTTTATTAGTTCTAAAAATTTTTAGTGGGTTCCTTAGGATTTTTTGTGCCCAAGATCATGTTGTCTTCAAATAGAGATAGTTTAATTCTTCCTTTCCAGTACATGTGCCATTGATTGATTGCTTTTCTAATTGCCTCAGCTAGAACTCCTAGTACAGTGTTGCATGGAAACATTGAGAGTGGGCATTGGTCTTCTTCCTGATTCTGGAGGGAATTTTGTCTTTCAACATTTAGTGTGATGCTAAGTTTTATTTTTTCTTAGATGCTTTTTGCAAGATTGAGAAATTCCATTCTAGTTTGTTGAGTTTTTAATCAAAAAAGTATGTTAAATTTTGTAAATTCTGTCGAGATGACTGACCATGTGGTGTGTTTGTGGAGAGTGGTGATTTTAATCATGGTCTCTGATTGCCTCGTGGCTGCACTGGGTTGGGAACACCTGTGAGAAAGTGCAGAACAAGATGACTAGTTGCTATGGTGACACTAGCCCAAGGAAGCTATGAGCAAAGGCATGCAGTTGTATCATTGGGACCCTGAGCTCAGGCACCAGCTCCCAGGGATTGGAACTTCTGAGCATAACCAGATAAACCTGATGTCCCATCAGTGCTGTGTCCTTCAGATTGCCTGCTTTGCTAAAACTTTCCCATAAATGACCTTTTGATGATGAAACCTATATAATAAACGTGCTGAGCTAACTCTGGGTTCCTGCTTCTCCATCAGAGAGCAGTGTCCCACCTGGTCCCAAGTTTTTCTCTGTGTGTGTGTCTGTTTGTCTTTTCTTCATACCCCTTTGTCCCTCAATGGGTATCTCCTTAATTAACAGCCACAACTGAGAGATGAGGCCATGGCAGTTGGTGACTGAGCAGGGACTGGATATAGGGAAACTCAGTGGTCAGATGAGGGACACTCCTGAGGCCACTGCAGTCAAAGGAAGGTGAGGAGCATGTTGATAACTGGGTGTAAAGTACAGAACAGTTAGGATTCAAAGAAAGGGATCTCTATGTTGCAATGCTTCAGATGACATTTTTTTGTAGATTCTGTGAGATTTCTATCTCTCCTAGGAGTGCATTTAAAATGTAATTTGCAGAGGCAATTATTCAAAACTGGTTTGAGACCAAAGAAAAAAGAAAAAAAAAAGTGTCACTTTAAATTCAAGCTGCTCATCTCCCTTTCACACTCTGCCACCCTGCTTTCTTAACTAGTTCCTCCATAATTTGACCTAAAAGTAATCTCTGATCTGATAAAGACTGTTAATTATGTTTGTCTGATATCCTGGTTTTTACAGTGAAAAATGAGCAAATTAGATTTAACATAAATGGGATCAATTTTCATAAATGTGTTTGTTAAAGGAGACATCTCATTAATTTGCAAAGTTGAGATGCTAAACATCAACTGCTAAGGTAATATATTTAAATATTAAATGAGTTTTTATAAACTGGTAAATGGAAAAAAAATTGAGATTACTTTGTGTCTGCATCTTCACTATAATAAGGTTAGAAGGAGATATAAGGTTTGTGAAGGGAAAGAGGTATAAGAAGGATCTAGGTGTGGAAATACCAAAAGTAGAAGGAAAAAAGGAAATGTTTCTGGATAAAAAATGTCTTTGTGTGGTAAAGTAAAAAAGTTGTAGAATATCTAAGTAAGTGACAGAAGGTTTGTGTAAGTTACAGACAGTCTGTGTAATTTATAGAAGGTTTGTAACAAGTAAAATTCAAAAAATTTGTGTGTAGATAAATTGGTTATATATAATGAACATAATCAGTCAAAACTATTCAAGGCTTTTTCCTAAGATCAAATATTAATGTATTGTTATAACCAAAGTTTAATCTTCTATGTGTTAAAGTTAAGGATTTCTTAAAACATGAATCTGCTGTTATTTATCAAGATAATTTCTTAGTTCTTATACCTTCTGGTAAAAAAAATAAATAAAATTAAAAATTACTGGTCTCTATTGTCATTATTCATTTATTTTGTATTAATCTCATCCAAGTACTCATGTCTTCTTGTTTCTCTCATAGAAGCACCTACCTACCAGATGACTTTACAATTCGTTCTTTCCAACCAGAGTTTTGCCACAGACCCCTCGACTGACCAAAGCATTCCTGAGGGGGAAACCCAAACTGTTGCCTTACACCACCCTCTCAACTGGAAGCAACTAGGTGGTCATTGCCCACTTCCCCCTACAGCTGTGAGCATTCTCTTACTCAGAAGGAAAATAAAGGTCAAGTATGAGCTTGTCTGATCCTAGTTCCAATTGGTTACATTTAAAAATAAAAAAGGAGGAGATGTTGAGACTCTCATTGGGTACTCCTTAATTTATGGCCACGGTGGAAACATGGGCTGTATCAGTGTTCATTAGTTTTCCATCACTATAACAAGATGCCTGAGATAAGTAACTCATACCAAGAAAATAGTTATTTTGGCTCACAACTTTGGAGATTTGGTCCATACTGGATTGGCCCATTGTTTTGGACCTGGATCAAGGCAGCTCCTCATAGCAGAAGCACATGGCAGAGCAACATTGCTTGCAGCATGAGCAGTGAACAAAAAGGGGAGAAGAGGAAGGGCTGGGCTCCCACAACCCCATTGAAAGGCGATATCCCAATGATCTAAGAACCTCCCACTGGACTCCACCTATGGAAGTCTGCATTCCCTCCCAATATGCCATTGTGGAAACTTGTATTTACACACAGATCTTGAGGGACATTTGGCATTCAAACTATATGTGTGGTTTTTGCTTTTATTCTCTTGATAGAGTCTATTAAATGTATTGGTATTGGTATGATAAGCCCACCTGCATATCTGGAATAAATTCCCTTTGGGCATGGTTTACATTTTTCCATATGTTGCTGCAGTCAGTTTAAGAGTGTTTTGTTGAGAATTTTGGCATCCATATGGCATGAGAGATAGAAGTCTATAGTTTTATGATGTCTTTGGTTTTGGTATCAGAACAATATGGGCCTCTTAACATGAGTGGGGAAGTCCTCTCTCATTTTATCTTTTGGGAAGTTTGTAAAGAAGTGGTATTCTCTAAATTTTTGAAAGAATGCACCATGCAAATCAATGTCAGCCTATTGTTTTGGGGGGAAGGAGGGTAGTTTTATGAATACTAACTACATCTCTTACTTATTAAAGATCTATTCAAGTTGCTGTATTTCTTCTTGAGCCAGTTTGGTAGTTTGTTTCTTTCTAGTAATTTTTCTATTTCATCCAAGTTACATAATTGGATTGTCATGCTATTGCTCATTCTGGTTCTAGTAATTTGAGTCTTCTTTGTTTTCATGGGTCAATTTAGCTAAATGTACACTGGTTTTGTCAGTCCTTCCAAAGCATCAGACATGGTTCATTGATTTTCACTATACCATATCTATTTTTTATTCATTAATTTCTGCTCTAATTGTTAGTGTTTTCATCTGTGGGTTTTGCTTTTCTCTAATTTTCAGTGTCTTAAGGTGGAAGGTAGGGTGTTGATCTGAGATGTTTTCTTCTTTTTTAGTATACAGACTTAGATCTATAAATTTTCTTTTAAGGCCAGTTTTAGTCGTATTGTAGAAATTTGATATTTATGTTTTCATGTATCATTAAACTCAACTCATTTTACTTCTCTGACCCATTGTTCTTACTATTAAATCTTAATGATATAGTTTTTCCATGCTCTTCTTTAACTTACTTTTTTCTTATCTAAACTTCATTTCTTATATGAAGTTTATGATTTGATCTGCTTTGATCTGGCAAAATACTTCTATGATTGCAGTATTAACAGTTTAAATGTAATGTAATTATGATATTGGTAGGCTTCTGTCATGTGATATTTCCTGGCTCTTTATCCTGTGTGTTGTTTTTTACATTTTACCTCATTTCCCACTCTGGATAAATTCTGTATTATGTAATTTCATTTTACCCCCATTATTCCTGCCTGATTCATTCTTTTAGTTACTGCTGTATTCACAGTATGGTCTTTACCTATGGCCTCTGTATTCAGACATTATTGAATCAGGTAATGAAGAACATAACTCACTCATTTCCCCATCGTGGTTCTGCCTGATCCTTTCCAGGTGTTCTCCTCTGCCTAGGTCTTTGGCTCTGCAGCACATTATGGTCCTGTTTTGCACACTCAGTGATTCTTTCTACCTGATCCCAGGTGTGAAGTGTTGACCCACCTTCGTGTAACATGTGTTGGGCCAGGCCAGCCGTGTGGGTGGGTAGTGCATGAATCTCACCACTTTCAGTTCTGTGTTATTATAGCTTCCAAACAGGACCAGAACAGAAGAGAACTCAGAAAACGGTTGATGGATAATTAGAGAACAGGCAGAAAGGGTGGTGCACAGCTCACGGAAACAGAACCTCTCAGGCAGTGTTCACACAACACAAAAGGCTGGCAGGAAAGGAAGCCATCATCCATGGGTTGGAGGCAGACACTCAAGGTTTCAGGGGTGAAAAAATGCTTCCAGGTTTTAGATATGCATTTTGAGAAAGGAACAGTATGGTGAACTGCAGTGTTCTCTCAGTTACATGGAGTCCTCCCGTACCTCTGCTGTGTACTACTTCCCTGTGTGTGCCCGGGACATACTTCCTGCCCCCAGGAGTCAGGCCTGGGCATGCAACTTTCTTTGGTCAAATGTGAACAGAGGTGATCCGGCCACTGTGAAGCAGCAGTTCTGAAGCCTCACATGGCTCTGCCTTTGCTGTCATCTCCCTGCCCTGTTGCTCTGTGCACCAAGTCCACTGAGCTTCTTGCAGGCAGAGGACCTTCTTCAGGCTGAGTCCTATGCTTCTATGCCACAGAGAAGTAGGTCCCCAGGTGTGCACGTCACCTTGCAGGTCATGTGAGAAAACAAAGGTGTTTGCTCTTGCAAGACCCTGAAAGGTAGCTGCTGGTACATGTGCAATGGCAATCTGCAGAGTTAGATGGCAGGCATGTCTGTGGAGACCACCCAGGAGACCAAGGTTCTGAGAAGCCAGGGTCATCACTGGCACATGCCATGGACTGGAGATGGAATGGAAAAGAACACCATCTGCCGGGAGGTCTAGACTCCAGTAATGAGGACATCGACAGGGTAGAAGGGGAACATGAAGTGGGTGACTCCTCAGGGGTGGAGGGGCTTTTTAGTGAGGAACAGAAGTGCAGTGAGTCACAAAGGGGCCGGAGGAATGGTCCTGCCTCCTGTTCTGCCTCCTGTTCTGCTGGTGCAGGTGCAGAGCTGATGTCAGGGTAGAGGGCAGCTGGGACATGGATGAAGTGGTCTTGTAGTGGCTGCGATTTCAGGAAGATAAGGGGAGCAGCACTGGGTCCCATGAGATAGTTGGTCTGTCACACACTGGGAGTCCCAGAAGGCAGTGACAAAGGGTATAGGAGAGCCAGAATGAGGAACTGGGCCAGATCTGCAGATACACAGTCAGGGTGATGAGTAACTGGCAGGGTTCTGGTGCTGTGCTCCCAAGTGCTCCTAACACTACAGTGGCCCTAGGGCAGATGCTCCCTCACATCTGGCCTCTTGCAGATGGCCACATGATTCCATGAAGAAGGTTGTAAGGGCCCCTTTTTTGTTGGTCTCTCCCCATTCTCCAACCCACAGACATAATGGTTTAATGCTCACCTGGGCACCTCATGCCAAGTGGTTTAGGAGTGCCTCTTCCTTTTAACAATAGACATCAAAACCAATACTAGGGTCTCCGAAAGAAACCCATGTGATCCTAACACCTGCAAGGCCCCTTAAGTTATCCTAAACTGCTTGTATACATTTGGCTTTCCAGTTTTGGTCTTCTTTGTGGAGAAAGACTGAGAATTTCAGTACCTCCTGAGATGATATTAGCTGAAAATTACTAGCTATTCATAATAGTAACAAAATTATCATGATACATCATCATATCTGTAATATTTTGTACTTTCCTTTTTGTTACAAAAGATTTTTGCTAAAGTTGGGAACATGACAAAACTCACATTAATAATTAACCAAAATGGGGTAATTGCCCTTGCATGAACAATTGCTGTTTATTAAATCACTCACATCTGAGTGTTGTTTAGGGGTTGGAACACATAAGTGGCAGTCATTAAGACTGCCTATTGACAGCTCCTGTTATTTAGTGCCTTCTACAAATTACCTCTACAAGTCAATCAGACGTTAGATGTTACTGAAATAGGCATTGACCTTGAGGTCCCTGAGGGCAGGTCTGCCGTGATGCTGTTCTCTTAATATATTTGAGAAGGTCACATTTATACTGACCAAACGTTAGGAATTTTTGTGGCTTCCATTTTTAAGACAAAGAAATTAAATCTACAGACTCAGGAGGGTTTCAGTATTGATCAAGACACTGACCAATCCTCACTATTCCAATGTTGGGATTCCTCTGTCAGCAGTTTTTGGGAAGTCAGAGCCTCCACCACACACTGCCAGGTGTCAGCAGGCCTCCTCTTGACACCACCCTGGCTTATAGCTTCAGAAGGGAAATCAGGAAGTGCTGATGGTGTTGGGTGTGTGAATATAGTAGGCATGACAGTACCCGACCAGGTGGAATGACCCTGTGTCGCCACTTTTCCATTGGGCACCTGTCCTGGGAAGGCCTCTGTAGACAGCTGCGCTATGCTTACTTTGCAGATGAAGGACCTGCTGCTCCAAGAGACACATAGCCCCAATCAGTGGCTGGATCAGGATCCCGGGTGAGAGGGCTCCACACCATGTGAGCTTCTCTGCCACATGAATGAATCACTCTGCCCACCACACCCAGCACTGCCCGGTGTCATCATGTCCTGGCTCTCTCCCTCTGTCAGGGGAGCTCAAAAGTGTCCTTCTCCACCAAATCTTCATTGACATGGCTGTTGGTCAATGGCAAGGGGGCCTTCTATTGTATTCCTTCTATTGCTGTCACAAAACACCAGGAGGGAGGTATTATGTCAGCCCTCAGGCTGCAGCCCAGAGTTGGTGTACCTACTGAAGGCCACAGAGTCAGCAGGTGGTGCCGGCAGTAACTTTGCTTGAATTTTAATGCTGCTGCACTTCCACCAGGCTGTTGTGACTCTCAAATGGCTTTAATTGCAAGAGAGAGTTACAAAGTACTTTCAGCATATAAATTAATTCTGGTTTCATGGTGCCATATATAGAATTTTATTCTACACTTGGGCACTTTATAAAACCTTTTTAGGATTTATCTAGAAGTTGCTTATTTTTATGTCACGATGTTTGATCATTTTAGAATTCTGGTCTGCTTTCCATCGCCAGATAAAATGTAGTCCCCCAATGGTGGTCAGAGTTTTTAGAAAATCACTTTAGACAACGAACATGGATAAAAAAGCAAAACCTGTTTTCACTCTTCATAGTTTGTCCAGAAGCACGAAATGGATGACCTAGACCCCTTACTTCTGAATCTGCCTTCTTCGCAGGATGTTATGATGCTTCAGCAGGTTTCTCCCCTCCCTTCTGAATCCTAGTTAAGATGATCGGCTGTTGAGCAGCAGAGCTGGTACATGAACCAGGTTTGACTCCAGAATCAGTGCTCCCACCAGGAAGCCAGGCAGTTACCTGAGCTCCGAGAAGGGCTGGTTCTTGAAAGCTTCTGGCCTGCAGGGTTGCCTTGGGTGGAATGGTGTTACCCTGTGCTCCTCTCCAAGTCACTCCATGAGTTATTTACCCGTGGGTAGACAGACAATTAAACCACAGCACTGTGACAAATGGAAAAGAGGGGAGTCAAGATACAGAAGGGCCATCAGCAGCCCTGCCGCTCTGTCTGCCTGCCCGAAGGCCCGTGGTGTGGCAAAAGGGCATACTCACGGCCAGCCAGGTTCTGCACTGTCCTCTGAAATTCCACAGTGGTCTGGCCCGGGCCTCCTTGCTTGCTGGGAACTGTGCAGGACTGCCAGCATGGGTGGGTGGAGGTTCACGGGCCATGCCCCCCACAGTGGGTGGCTCTGAGCGGTGTCATGGCCACGCACCCCACGGTGGGTGGTGCTGCAGGGTGTCCATGACTCTGCAGCTGCCCAGGCTGTCCGCACCGAGTCTGCGGCAGTCATGTGCTATCTGCTTTTTTAATGACAGAAGGGCCACCCAGAGCTCTTGATGGCCTCGCCACTCACCTGGATGCCCCCTCGAGGACCCACCTCACACTCCAGTGGTTGTCACCCTGGCAACCCAGCGTCTTCTCAGCTCAACCGTGAGTCTCCAGGTGTCAGGCTCACAGCCAACGTCCTTCTCTTTCCTTTTGCTTGAAGGCGCTGTCACTGCTGAGCCAACCCTCCTAGTCACAGGATATCAGGTGAGTCACTGGAACCCTTGACCCTGCCTCTTGGTGTGCGAGTCATGTGAAGGTGAGCTGGAGTAAGCTGGAGTGCTTTGTGATCTTACACCGAGGATTTGCTCTGCTTCTGTGCCGTTCACCGTGTACCACCTGTGGAAAGGTCATTTGGTGAACGTTTCCTGCCTCTTTGGACTCCAACCCCACAAAGGTGTACTTCTGATTTATATTTCCCCAAATCCTTGAAATAGTATGTGATAAACAGTAAAAGATTGCAATTTTTTAGTGAAGAACATACTTTTGTGTCCTTGAACCGTCCTTGGTACTCCATTTCAGTACTCCTTTCCCTCTTGAGATGATTTGGATGGGGGTTCTCTTGCATGTCTCTGACAGCCATCAATTATTGTCCTCCCCAGTGGGGACCCGGCTTAGCCACCACAGCTGAGTTGAGGTGGGGGTTGCAGCTATCTCACAGCCAGGCCTGGACAGGCTTTGCATGTGTTCATATATCTGCACATGCCCTGGCCCCCACAACACCCCCCCTCCTTGTTCAGGGACAGGAGGCCCTGGTCTGGCAGAAGCCTGTCAGGAGTGTGAAATTCCAACAATTTCTCTAGGTGCCATGGCTCATTAATCTGGCCAGCCTATTAACACTCAAAAACAATGACTACGCATGTTACTTGTGAAGCTCAGGGCCCACAGAAAAAAGAGAAGCTGGTAGTTCTGGAGATGTATGTATTTGTAAAAAACATTAGACTTGCTACTAAGAATTCATAATCCAGTGATAACATGCCCACATCTTACATAACTTAGGATTCATGACTATAACATGAAGGTGCTGGACTTATAATGTCTAAAGCCTTTTCAGTTTCTAAAGGCCAGCTAACCTGCTGTTTGAATTAAGGGTCAGTCATGAACTCGAAGACCCGTCCTAAGAGAGACCAGCTTCAGGACAGTCACCTGAAATTACTGTTGTGTTCAGACTCAGAGTTGAGTATACTTGCAGTTGATTGTTATGAAGAATGATAACCGAACATTATCATGTCCATACGGTGGTCAGTGATTCAAATCAAATTGTGATTTTAGTCATGCTTGATTTTCTTGGCATCCCACTAGGTGATGACTGATTTATGGGGCAAATGAGTGGTTTTGTGAGTAGTGGCACCATGTATTCCTAGCCAAACTGGTGGCTGCATATGCCACTGGTTTGATGGCAGGAAGCTATGTCTGGTACCTGGCTAGGTGACTTGGCCGCCACCTGGCCCCAGAGCCAATTATTTCCCAAAAGAGCACACCAGATCTACCCTCCAGTCCAGTTGCAAGCACCTGAGAAAACTCGTGCTCTTCTTTACATTCTCTGTTCTCTAGCTGTGTTATTTTGAAAACAGAATTATTCAATCTCTCTCAGGCTCCGGTTCTTCACACGTCGCATATGCAGAACATGTAAATCACAGGCTGTTGTGGGATCACAGGGAATTTAAAGCTCTGAAAACACAGGGTAAGGCTCCAGTAAGTGCTATTTTCTGTTGCCACATCATCCTTTCCTTTCCCATAGCTGTCATATCCTGTGGCATAGCTGAGATCTGAAAGTTTAATTGCAATAATTATTCACTGGGGCAAAAACACATCCCTGGTTAAATCCAACCTCCACCCACTCGCAGTACCCACACAGCTGAACCTCTGCAGAAAAACTCCTGATGTGGGTGTGACTTCAGACTCTACCCCTCTGGCACCATGGGCTGCAGGCTCCTGGAAACCCCAGTCCGCTTACTCCTTGCTCTTGCTATGACGATGTCACATCCCTTCTCTTTCTCAAACACCCTCTCCCTGTACCGCATTCTAGCTGATGTCCATATTCTTACTGCACTAGTAAATTGGAGTGCTCTGAGTGGGACCCACATGCCAGCACCTGTCTCCACCTCTTCTGTGCTGTGCTCACTGGGGCTTCCTCTTTTCTTCCCAGCAGGAACCCCGGGGTGCTGTCCCTCCGGCATAAACTCCCACCCAGTAGCTGACTGTTTCTCTCTTTGGATCTTTCTCAGCAAACTATGTGTTTGTTTGTGCAACAAACAATTGTACCTCTCTCTACTTTCTGCCCAGTGAGAGTCTAACTCCTTGTGTTAAAAAAATCAGTAAAATATTGATTTTGTCCTCACTGTACTAGGTCATCTCCTTCTCTCATTCCTTCTCAAATTCCTGCAGTAAGGACTCCCCTGTGACTCTAAAATAGCCCTCATCGTGGTCACCTGTGGTCTCTGTTATATCTAGTGGCCATCTGACTGTGACTCTGGTGGGGCTTTGTCTGTGTCCTCTCTCATGAGGGCTGGACTTACCATGCAGCCGCATTTTGGCTGATCTCTCTGCACTTTGTCACGGTGGTGGTTTCCTCCTCCCAGAGACACTTTCTTCCTTTTGTCCCTGTCTCCTGCATTTTCTTCCTTCTCCTGTCACTGATCAGTTACCTCATTTTCCTCCATACTTCATCAAAGCTTAGAAGTGCCCTTGAGTGTGGTCCCTTGAGTGTGGTGGGTGTGTTAGCTGCCTCAGTGCCCCAGCTTCTTCCTCCCTGTTGTGGAACCCTGTGAACTCTTTGTTTCATTCCCCATATCTAGTCCTCTGTAATCCTATTGCTTCTATCCTCATATATCCAAACGTAGCTTCTCACCACCTTATCTACTACCTCCCTGGTCTAAGCCACCAGGTTCTTGTTCGTCCAGTGGAACCGGCACGGAGAAAGGAGACACCACCAGTCTTGTAGTTGATGATTTATTTCAACCTCCCTGTTTTTCTGCCTCCTTGTTTTGCCACTATCTCCCTTCTCCTACCCTCTCCCTCTCTCCTCCCGAGACTCCTAGCTTATCAGCCAATTATAGCAAAGCTTTCTCTCACACAGGAAGCATGCAGAGAATGCCAGCATAACTAAATAATCATGAGCAGTCCACGTGCAGCATGATATTAGATAGCCAATCCTAGAGCATGGCGTTAACACATCATAAGTCTCCAAGGACTAGTGAGCAAGCAGCCTTTTTGGGTACTTCCTTATTTTGGTAGCCAGTGCCCTTTGGCTCACCGCCAGGTGCCATTTTGTCCAAGACGGCCCTCAACAGGCTCCCCTTTTTATTATAAAAAGAAAAGGACAGTGACTGTGTCTGTCTAGTGCCAGAGTCAGACTTATCCTTTCCGTCATTGGGAGTCAAAGAGCTGTTGGCATGCTTTGATTCCTGTTTTAAGTTGTATAAAGTCCACCCCGTGCTTACCTATCTTTGACTACCAGTCCTGTAATTGGGAAAGCCAAATCTGCAGATCAGAGCCTTGGTCCATGGCCATAAGGGCTTGCTGTACCACTAAGTCTTGCTGTCTTTGATGACTCCTTAGAGACAACAGATATCTGAGCAGCATAATACAGCAGAACACAATCCCATCATAGCAAAATTTCCCATCCATTGTTTACCAAGTTGTAATGCTGACTGTAAGAAACTGATTGCTTCTGGCATACCCGGGACCTTGACCTGAGTATTATTTACCACAATATAGAATTTCTTAATAGGGTAGTCAAATTAGTAAGCTCTTTAGTCCATGTCCCATTAAGCATGTTTCCAAGCTGTTTGGACAGATTTGTAGCAGCAGTAATATTAGAATAGGGTATAGGGTAACACATAGTGCTTGGGCATGCACTAGACAGCCTGTCTGTGCGGTAACAGTCAACATGTCCACTTGTTCTTGTAGTAAGTCCACTCTTTGGTTTAGAATAAGGATTCCCGTGGCGAGATGCGCATTGATGTTTTCCTGGGCTGTCAATGCTTTGGCAGTGGCTCGTGACAGGTTGTTGAGTGTGTGAGCAGTAGGAATAGCAGTTCCTGGGGCAAGTCCAGCAGCAGTGGCAGCAGCCGTAGCAGCGCCGTGGCAACAGCGATGTCTATAATAGCTGAGATACCAAAATCTCTTTTTGCTCTCACGGGTAGAAAATTCCACTCACTGTGATTTAAGGTCCTGGGACTGGAATAAATTTAGGAATCCTTGGCAATCACAGCCAGAGGAAATAATGAAGCATCCCAACAACTAGACACAGAACACTCTTGGTTAGCGCAGTTAAGGACCTCAGTATCATTATCATTGTTATTAGTAATGTTAATATTAAACTTAGAGCTGTTAGACAGACTGAAACAAACAGAGATGTGACCACATATGGGAATAGGGGGGAACAATTGATTAAAGGAAATGAAATTGGCCTCACACCCTGTATAACTATAAACAGGTGTATTACTTCCCTCTATATAGGCTTGCTTTTGACCACACCTTTATTGAATGAGAGAGAGATTGCCTCCCTGTATCATGGCAGTTCTGAGGTGGCTAACCAGAGGAAGGCAAAGACTTACCTCTTAACTTGAAGTTTAGTCTAGTAATAAGTGGCTTTACAGTGGAACCAGCTGTAGGTAAGGGATACCTAGAAGTTCTGTACTAGGAGAATAATTGAGGGAAAACATGTGTGTCATGAGTGATATATCCCCAAAAGTTTTAGGAAGAGCTAACAACAGCAGGCTTACCACCATCACCATCATTTGTGTTTTGGTGCCATTTCTTTCTATGGATAGTTCTTACCAATTGTTCTGGGACCCAGATAGGTTGTTGTTGGTCCTGAGGAAAAACACAAACAGATCCTCGCCCCAAATTAATACTGGGTCAGGTCCTTTTCAGGACCCAGTCAGATGTCTTTCCATATTGCTTGTGGATGACCACCAGACTTTCCACTAAATGTCTATCAGCCGCAGTATACCCCATAGCATCCAAATTTAAGAAATTGAGGGTGAATAAAGCAAGGTTAAGTCTGTTCTTGGGAGGGGCTAATGCCCCTATTCCCCCTTTTTGTTTAGTTAAGCAGACTTTATGTTTGATTAGCCCTTTCCATGATAGCATGTCCTTGTGGATTGTAGGGCACTCCTGAGAATGATAGATATTAAACTTTGAGCAAAACTGTTGAAATGAAGAAGAAGTATATGCAGGCCCATTATCTGTTTTAATCTGATTTGGACTTTCCATAGTAGCAAAGGCTTGAAGGCAATGACTGATTACATCTTTTAGTCTTTTCCCCTGTATGGGTGGTAGCAAATATATATCCTGAGTAGGTATCTACAGTTACATGTACAAATCTTAAAGTACCAAATTCAGGGATATGGGTGACATCCATCTGCCATAGATGATTTGGAAGGAGTTCTCTAGGATTGACTCCAAAATGAGAAACAGATAGATGAGGCACACAAGTAGAACACTGTTTTACTATATTTCCTGGCTTGTTCTTTTGTAATGTTATATTTTATTTGAGAGTAGTAGCATTGACATGAAAATCTTTGAAATGAAATTAATTGCTTCTTTTACAATATTAAATACATGAGGATCTCAAGTAGCTGAGTCTGCAGTAGAATTTCCTTGAGCTAAATGCCCAGGTAAGCCTGAATATGCTCTGATATGGCCTATATATAAGGTTCTTTGCGAGCCCATCAGAAGAGTTTGTACTTGATAAAAGCATTGTTGTAAGGTAGATTGAGGACTAATGGGTCCAACTGTCTCAAGCATGGCACAAGCTGGGCAATATAGAGACTGTCAGTATAAATATTTAAAGGTTCCTCAGGAAATGTTGTAAGGCAGTTATTATTGCTTCTAGTTCAGTTTTCTGAGCAGACTTATGAGAAGTAATAATAGTCTGTACTTATCAGAAACTACTGTAGCTGTACCGGAGGAGGAGCCATCTGTAAAGATTGTTTTTGCTGCTGGGATAGGTTGAGCCTTACAACCTGAGGGAAAATAAACAGGATGTCTTTTGAAGAAGCTGACAATAGGTGAACTTGGCAAGTGATTTTCAAATGTGGCCATGGTGGAACAATAGACAATTGCCCAATCTTCATTATTGTTAACGATTATATCAATCTGTTTTTGCCATGTAAGGGACAATAACTGTCTAAGGATGAACTCCAAAAACTTGAAGGGCTGTCTTAAGTCCTATTGTAACTAGATTTGCTGCCATCACAGGATATGGGAAACAACATTTTGGGGGGGACACTGGCAAATATGGATCCATATCAGGGTCCAGTTTGCCACAATAGACCTGTAGGAGTATATTCAGAATCTAACACTATGAGGCTAAAAGGCAAGGATAGATCAACTCTATCACTATGAGCATTTTCTAAAGCTTGTTCTACTACCACTTTAAGGCTTTTCTACCTTCAGGAGTTAAATTTCTGGGGGATGTGGGTCTGAATCTCCTTGGAGAATATCAAACAGAGGCTTAGTTGACCAGTGGTGATTCCCAAATTTGGTCTTATCCAATTTATATCACCTAATAATTTTGGAAATCATTAGAGTCTTAAGTTTTTCCGTGGCTAATTGATCTTTTGTGGCCTAACACAGTATCTAATATTTGATGCCCCTAGAAAGGTAATAGGGCCTGTGGGTTTGCACCTTTTCTGGGGCCACATGTAATCCCCATTTTCCTAGGGTATCAATAATATTGTTAAATACCCTAAAATAAAGTCTCCTTTACCTATGAGCCAAAAGAATATCAGTCATATAATGAGACAATAAAGTTCTTTATAATTCTGTCTAATCTGTTATATAGCCTTGCCAACATATATTTGACACATAGAGGGACTATTTGCCATTCCTGGGTTTAGTCCTGTGGGTCCTTCAGGACAGTCTTTTCTGAAGTGCCCTTCTTGTCCACACTTAAAGCATGTTTTTCCTTTAGCTCCTAATGGCCCTGATTTGGCCCATGAAGAGCAGCAGCTATTACTTACCCCTGTTATGACTGCATCATTGATATCCCTAAAGACCTTTATATAGGTACTATAAATCTTTATTTTTCCATGATCTTATAGCTTCTTTACAACCATTTATTTGCTTGCTCATAACGAATTGTTTTATTAAGGGCATTGCTTGTTCTGAATCCCCAAATACTCTAGCAGCAGTTTGGATTAATCTATCAAAAAAATCTGCAATGGTTTGTTACTTCCCTAAATCATCTTGGACAACTGTCCCTGCTAAATCTCCTGTCCCTTGAATTAACTTCAAACTTTAATGGCAGCAGCAGCAATTTGTGCATGCACACCAGATTGTAAATAACCTGCTGTTGAATACCTGCATAGTTGCCTTCGCCTGTTAGCACTTTCTACATTGTTGGGGGAAAGCCTGCGGCAGCGTTACAGTGTGCCATTTCTAATGAGGCTTCCTGCATGCATTTTCCACACTAGGTACTGCCCCTCTGATAGTACAGCTTTACATAGCCTTTTCCAATCTTCCAGCACTAGATTCAGCCCCACTACTGATTCCAACGTACTAACTGTAAATGGGGCCTGTGGACCATACATAGCCCTGCTTCCTTAAATTGTTTACTGTTTTGAAATCTAGAAGTTGGTGGAATCTTTGTCTATTTTGGGTCCTCTAGCACAGGGAAAAATTGGTGGGACTGCTGAGGTTTCCTTAATGGGGGTTTCCTCTCCCCAGGGTGAGAAACCACTGATTATAGCATGAGCTAACTCCTCCCAAGGGTACTTTGGGGACATACGGGGCAGGCTGCTTGGTGGGGAGCTGCTGCCTCCAGGAAGGGATTGGTATTCCTTCTGACATAACTGATGGGGGCGACCGTGTCCCTGATGCTCTTTCTAATTCCTCCCCGGTAAGCCCCTCCTCCTCCTCTTCCTTTTATGAGAAGTTACACTTAGTTGTTCCTTTATCTCTTCCAGACACATATTTCCTTCTTCTACTAAAGTTTTTATTCCGCCTTTCTCAGATGTTAGACATTCCTTAATGAGCTGCCACATGGGAAAAGTACCTCTAGTACTGGATATTGCTTTTCTGCTTTGATAAGATCCTCTTTATATGTTCCATTGTGGAATATAGGACTCCCTCTTCCAAAACCAAGGACTAACCTTGGCCAGCGTGGTTACATATCTGTTACAGTAGATCGTTTAACGGGCAGCCCATTAACCTTAAGGACATCTTGTATGATTCTTTTTTTTTTTTGTCTTTTTTTCTTTTTATTGTAAACAAATGGGATACATGTTGTTTCTCTGGTTTGTACATGGCGTAAAGGCATACCATTTGTGTAATCATAAATTTACATAAGGTAATGTTGTTTGATTCATTCTGTTATTTTTTTCCCTTCCCCCACCCCTCCCCCCCCTCTTTTCCCTCTATACAGTCCTTCCTTCCTCCATTCTTGCCCCCCTCCATAACCCTAACTCTAGCCCTAACACTAACCCCTCCCACCCCCCATTATTGTCATCATCCACTTATTAGCGATATCATTCAGCCTTTGGTTTTTTGAGATTGGCTTATCTCACTTAGCATGATATTCTCCAGTTTCATCCATTTGCCTGCAAATGCCATAATTTTATCATTCTTTAATCTGGCTATTGTGACTGAGCAGCTATGAACATTGATGTTGCTGTATCTCTGTAATATGCTGGTATTTAGTCCTTTGGGTATAGGCCAAGGAGTGGATAGCTGGGTCAATGGTGGTTCCATTCCAAGTTTTCTAAGGAGTCTCCACACTGCTTTCCAGAGTGGCTGCACTAATTTGCAGCCCCACCAGCAATGTATGAGTGTACCTTTCTCCCCACATCCTCGCCAACACCTGTTGTTGCTTGTATTCTTGATAATCGCCATTCTAATTGGGGTGAGATGGAATCTTAGGGTGGTTTTGATTTGCATTTCTCTTATTACTAGAGATGTTGAACATTTTCCATATGTTTGTTGATTGCTTGTAGATCTTCTTCTGTGAAGTATCTATTCATTTCCTTAGCCCATTTGTCAATTGGATTATTTGCATTCTTGGTGTAGAGTTTTTTGAGTTCTTTATAGATTCTGGAAATTAGTGCTCTATCTGAAGTATGATTTGCAAAGATTTTCTCCCACTCTGTAGGCTCTTTCTTCGCATTGCTGATACTTTCCTTTTGCTGAGAGAAAGTTTTTTACTTTGAATCTATCCCAGTTATTAATTCTTGCTTTTATTTCTTGTGCTATGGGAGTCCTGTTGAGGAAGTCTGGTCCTAAGCCGACATGTTGAAGCTCTGGACCTACTTTTCTTCTATAAGATGCAAGGTCTCTGGTCTGATTCCGAGATCCTTAATCCATTTTGAGTTTAGTTTCGTGCATGGTGAGAGATATGGGTTTAGTTTCATTCTGTTGCATATGGATTTCCAATTCTCCCAGCACCATTTGTTGAAGAGGCTATCTTTTCTCCATTGCATATTTTGGCCCTTTTGTCTAGTATGAGAAATTGTATTTATTTGGGTTTGTATCCATGTCCTCTATTCTGTACCATTGATCACCTTTCTATTTTGGTACCAATACCATGCCGTTTTGTTACTATTGCTTTGTAGTAGAGTTGAAGATTGTATGATTCTTATCATTTGATTTTTTGACACTTGTGACTCCATTCTGGAGTTATGCGGTCTCCTTTACCAGAGTAATGTAGACTCCCTTTACCGAGGTATGTGGTCCCCTTCACTGGGACTGTGGGGTCCCTTCACTGGGACTGTGGGGTCCCTTTCACCGGGACTGTGGGGTCCCTTTACTGGGACTGTGTGACCTCCCCCCTTATACACTCTGGCCGAAGATTTCCGGGAGGTTATCCTACAGTTTTCCTATAGCGTACTTTAAGTTACTTAGTTTCCTATAGCTTACCTTAAGTTACTTACCTGGGAGGACGCAGAAGGAGAAAGAATCCCTGTACAGGCCAGCACTTGTTCTGTCCAGCGGAACTGGCGTGGAAAAAGGAGACACCACCAATCTTTAGTTGACGAGATTTATTGTGTTCTCCCTGTTTTTCTGCCTCCTTTTCTGCCACTATCTCCCTTCTCCTACCCTCTCCCTCTCTCCTCCCCGAGGCTCCTAGCTTATCAACCAATTAAAGCAAAGCTTTCTCCTCATGCAGGAGAGCATGCAGAGGAATGCCAGCATAACACTATATAAATCATGAACTGTCCCCACGCGGCATATTAGATAGCCAATCCTAGAGCCTGGCATTAACACGTCATAAGTCTCCAAGGAACTAGTGAGCAAGCAGCCTTTTTGGGTACTTCCTTAGTTTGGTAGCCAGTGCCCTTTGGCTCACTGCCAGGTGCCATCTTGTCCAAGATGGCCTTCAACAGGTTCTGGTTTCTGAATTATTAGTTACTCCCTGACCAACTACCGGCTCCTTCTTTTTTTTTTTTTTTTTTTTTTTTTTTTTTTTTTTTTTTTTTTGTCCCTGCACTGTCTGATGTCACTGAAATGGGTAGAGTGACCTTTCACCATCTATGCCAGATCATTTTGGCATTTCCTTGAGCCATCCAGTGGTGCCCACCAAGTCCCAGAGTCCTTGCAGTGGTCTTCAGGTGCTGACTGACCTGGATCTCGAGGTCCAGCCATTAACCCTTCTGGTATGTCCTATTTCTTGGCTTGTCCTTGACCCGGTCCTTAACTCCATGTGCTGGCCACCTTGGCCTCAGCTGATGATTTCCACACCTGCCTTTTGGAACACCTGTTTCCCCTGGTTTGCTGTCTGCATTGCTGGCTCCTCAAGTCAGTTTCATTGCTGCATCCTCGTCCCACTGGCTAAGTGGTGCCCCAGGGCTGTGTGGGTTTTCCCTCTTCTTATTCTCCGTCCATGTGCTCTGCACATCACCTGGGTGATCATGTCTTTACAGTGGGCCCCATTCTGTCTGTCCCTTGCTTCTCCACTGGGCACTGAAAGGCATCTTGGACTTTAGATGTGCCAGTGAGAGCTCTCCAACTTTCAACCCTGATCCTATGCTCCCATTCCAGGTTTTCCACCTTGGTAAGGTGCCATTTCCTGCCAGTTGCCTGTCCTTATGAGTAGAGGAGATTCTCATTTCTTCTTTTTTCTTTCATCACAACCTTCAGTCCACTAGCAAATGCTGCAGAGTATGTATCTGAAATGTGTCCAGAACCTGGCATGCTAAAATTAAAGAAAGAAAAGATAAAGGGATATATGCGTGGGTGGATAGATATATATGGGCCTAATTTTAATCTCCTCCTATTCTTTTGGACTTGCTCTAAAGAAGTCCTTTAGCATATACAAGGAGAGGACCACATTCTGAAGTGTCCTTCAGTAGATTCTACTACATGCAGTAGGTGCCCCAACTAATATTCATGAAATTCAGAAAAGGATTATATCATTAAGCCTCAAGTGTTCTAGAAAATGCTAAGACGTATTTGATCTAATCAATTTACAGAAATATCCAACTGTACCCATTTTATGGGCCAGGAAAATGGAACATTGGAAAGTCCCTTGTACGAAGTGTTCTGTGACTGCTTATCGTGTGGGGATGAACTCCAGGAAGCAGGCCTGTGGGAGGCAACTTCAGGAGGCCAAAAGGTAAAGGTTCTTCTTGTGCAGTGTGGGCCATAGGTAGAGATGCCGAGAAACCAGGTATCTGCAATGAGTACCATATTGTATCTTTGAGTTGTATTATTTAGTGAGAATGTGTTATTGAAGATTAATTATCTCAGAATCACTTCACAGTCACGTCTGGAATGCATTCCTTTTATTATGACAAGCTCCTGGGGAATTAAGATTTGGATGGGATTTAAATAATGGTTAAACCTACTACTTGTTGAAAATTATATTGGGATACTTTTGGGAAAATTCAATTTAAATAAAATCAACTGTTTGCCTTGTTATTGTTTTCAGAGTTTTAAAATGGAAATATATACTGTGAATGTTGGAAAAGGATATGATGTATAGCATTTCTAGTATAATTGGATAAGGTAATCCTGCTTTCATTTAACTCAGATGAAGTTTTGAGGAACTATTTTTTTTTTTTCATGGAATACAGTTGGGAACCTCTTCATCATTAACAGTTTCACAAATGTCTACTTTCAGTCCCACACAACTGTTTTCTTCCTTCTTCAACAGGGTTGTTTGTATTTCAACCTGTGTGACCATGCATTGTAGGCTTTACATGAAGTACCATCCAGTCCATTACACAAGCCGCTTCCTGAACATACTAACTGCAACCCTCAGTGGCTCCTGTTGTCCCAGGTGTTCTTGGATGTTACTGCATATAGACTTTTCACCTGGCCCTCCTCCTCCACAAGGGGTCACACACACACACACACACACACACCCCAAATGTACATATATTCTACATGCTTTTATCCTTCGTGTGAACGGAACTGTCTGCAGTACCTTGGGAAGGCTTGGTCTCCAGTGTGGCAGTGTCAGGGTGCAGCTGTTGGAAAATGGTTGGAACATGAGGGCTCTCACCTCCGTGGATTAATCCTGGGAGAACTGATGGACTGCTGGGAGGGAAGGAAACCGTAGGCATGGCTGGAGAAAACAGGTCACTTGGGGTGTGCCGTGGCGACTCTGCCTTGCCCTTGCCCCTTCTTCTCCTTCCCCTCTCTGCTTCCCACCTGCTAGGAGGTGGGCTGCTTTCCTATGTGAAGATGTTCTGCCTCACCTCATGCCCAAAGTGATGGAGCAGGCCAGCCATGAACTGAAGCTTCTGAGATCCTGGGTCAGATCAGTTCTCCCTCCTGTGAGTTGGGTTTCCCACTACTCAAAACTGACTAGCACAGTGACTAAGGATCACCATAGACATCGTGAACAAGGCTTGTATTGGCCATTTTCATGGTAAATGTCCAAGAGTGAAATTGCAAATTTAGAGTTTATGTATATTTAAGTTTATAAGATATTGCCAAATCATTTTCCAAAATAGTTTTATCATTTTACACTTCATCAATGTAAGAGTCTTAATGTGTCTGCATATTACTAACATTTCTATTGTCATTCTTTTGAATTTCCGATATTTTAGTGAATGTGAAGTGGTATCACATTCTCAATCTGATTGGACTTTCCTGATATTGACACTGCACAGCTCTCGTGTGCTTGTTTTTGTTCCTGGTTGTCAATCTGGTTGGACTTTTCTGATATTGACACCACACAGCTCTCTTGTGCTTGTTTGTTATTCCTGGATTTTCTTTTGTGACAGGTCCAGTCACATCATTTGCTCAATCTTTTTTCGTTGTTGATTTTTGACTGCTATTTAAAGGTTCCCTTCTGTGTTATGGGGAAAAAGTATTTGACAGAATATACTTCAAGTATTTCTTCCCAGGTTGTAGTTTGTTTACTCTTATAATGGAATATTTTGATGAACTGAAATTTCAATACTCATAAATTCTAGTTTATCAATGTTTCCTCTTCTGGTATTATTTATTTATTTATTTTTTATGGACCTTTTTAATTTATTTATGTGTGGTGCTGAGAATTGAATCCAGGCAAGTGTTCCACCACTGTGTCACTACCCTGGCCGCTGGTATTGTTTTTATGATCAAAGAAATGATGGCTTATTAAAATATTTTGTTCATTTTAACTTAAATTATTGTTCTACTTTCTCCACATATGCTTGTTTACCATCACAGATCAGTTTTGCTTACCCAGAGGGTGGGGGTTGGAGTCATTTTCCCTTGATAGATGTCCAGGGTTACAGGGCTGTTTGTTAGGTAGCTTTCCTTTCTCCATTACCATACCTGGTATCCCTGGAGTCCTGTTCCTATCACAGGTCTTTTCTCTGTGGCTTCATACAACAGAGCAATCTATATTTTGCCACTGATCCCTCAACAGTCATTCTGAACCAGACACTCATCCCTGGAACACAGGACCCTGCACCACTCTAGGGAACTGGACTTCAGTCTCTGAGCAGTGTAGACCTAAGGGTACTGCAGACTCACCATTGGGAGCATGGTAGAGTCAATTCATTCCCTTGTCCAAGGGTGTTGGCGAGGTCTGGGATTTCTGTTTCATCTCTGTTCTCTGCCGCCTCCTCTTGGATTGGCAGCACTCTCAGGCTGAGGCAGCTGCAGTTCCTAGCATTACAATAGGACAGAGCTACACTCCAGGTCCAAGATAACTTGGATTGCTAGCTCTGCCTTCGGGCTGAAGGCTCTTTGCCCAGATCTGAGAAGAGCAGTCACATCCTATGCTAGAGTCAGTGTTGGCAGGGGTGGGAAGAGCCCTGTGCTCGTCAGCTTTCTGTTGTTATGACAAGATGCCCGAGGTACAGACTCATCGTTTCAGAGGTCTGCATCCACAGTTGCTTGGCATCTGGCTCTGGGTCTGTGGTGAGCAGGGTGTCGTGACAGGGGTTGTGTGGTGGAGCACACTGCTCACTTCATGGCGCTGGAGGCAGAGGAGGGCGGGGGTAGCTGGTGGGCACTGCTGGTGTCTGAGCTCCCTAGAGTCTCCCTGCATGGTGGACCTTCGAGACAGTCAGGGAATGGTGTCAGAGGGGGCCACCTGTGCCCACATCTGCAGGAAGCACGTTCCCTTCAAGGGGACGTTGAGTGCAGGGTCCCTGAGTGAGGAAAGATCTCTCCCCTATCCAAGAGCCCAGAGACCAGTGCACTGGGCGCAGTGGCACAGCACCAAGATGGAAGACCAGGAAGGGCCCCTTGGTGGAACCGTGGTCATGTTGGAGCTGGGCTGACAGGAGCACCCTGACTTTCTCCTCTGGGAATCTGGGATGGGGAACAGCCAAGAGAATCTCAGGATCAGTAATGATGAAATCTGACATTTTTATTCATAGGCAGTATAGATTCAATAATAGTGAAAAAATGCACTAATGATCCTATTAAAAATAATGACTTTGTGCTTGTTAAGTGCTCATTGGTTACTTAAAAAACTTACACTCATTTAAGCTGGAAAAATAATTAATAGAAGAATCATTTCAGAGTTCAATTTCTCAATTACAAAGTTTATTTTTATATTGACTGCAGAAGAGACAATATTGTCAAAAAGCACAAAGCTGTGATTTTTAACCACTTCTGGGCTTTGGATGCTTCCTGGGGACCCCGCCTCCCTGTCTCCCTGCAGAAGTGTTTGGGGTCAGCTGTAGATGCCTGTACCCCGTGAGCCCACTGAAGGCCTGAGTGCCTCCCGGAGCACACCTGTGAAGCTTACTGCCAGAGCTGGACTTGGTTCTGCAGGGCTGGGCTTAACTCTGCTCCAGTGTGGTCTGCTCAGTTTGAAACTGGGGAGCCGTGGACCATGCCTCACTGACTCAGTCAGGGACATCAGTAGTCTCAAAGAAGGCATAAAAATGGAGGGGGAGGGAGCCCCAAACACTTTGCTTACAGTTGGTTCCTGTTCAAAGGCCCAGCAGCTGCATCTGTTGGGGCTTTTTCTTCTTGGGTGACATCTATGCTTATTGCCCTAGAGATGCCAGTTTGCTGCTAGGTACCATGCTGCTGACTTGAGAAAGAGGGAATCAAAATACCTTCAATAATGAAGTATCACTGCACTGGATTTGCTAGTTCAGATTCCAGACCCCTAACCGTGTCCAGGACTGCACAAGGGAGCGTGTCCTTTTGGAAGCCTCAGAAGGGAACCCTGGACTGTTCACATGGCAGTTTTCAGTTTTTCCAAGGATATTGACAGTGCCTGTGGCCCCTGTGAGCACCCCTCCCACCAAGAATCTGCAAATGAGGCTCAGGGTTACACTTCAGAGACCAGGACAAGTGGCAGCCAGACAGACTGTGATTGCCATTGGTGACATTAGACCAAGGAGTGTCAGGAGATTGTGGGAGTCACATTCAGGATGCCCAGGACTCCACTCAGGCACCCGGGGATCACCTCAGGGCAGTGGAACTAAGGGTTAACTGGGATTTGGTCAGGGAATAACTCATCCTTCTATTGTATGCAATCTTGAAAACTAGAGAAAGCAGTGATGCTCTGAGCCTAAGACACAGAATCTCAAAGATCCAGAAATTGGCAGCACCTGCCTCTGACAGTCTGTAGAACAGAGAGACACTGGCTTTCTCCTCACTGCAGGCCCTTCTCTTTGGAAGCCCAGGAGTGGTTTGCTGGGTCTGTGGCCAGCTCCAGACTTAGAATTTGGCAGCTGTTTGGTATGAAACAAAAGGAAAACTATAGGCATATTTACATATGAAAAATTGTTTATAAAGATATTGTCATTTGATACATAACTATCTTGCACATCAATATAGTAAGGAACAATTATAAAAATAAACCTGCTTTATGAATAGATACATCCAAAATTAAGTTGCCCCAAATTCTATTGGGAATATTGTAAAAATGACTTAGGCTTATATTATTGGCCACTAAAATCAAATATTTAGTCATCTGTAAAAGATGTGGCATCTTTTATAATGGTCCTTTATTCAAGAGACACTGATGAACACATCTGTGTTGGACTCCCAGCATGGGAGGAGAAGCTTGGATCATGGGAGATGGAGGTGGTGGACACACATCCACAAGGCTGCTGTGCAGGGAGATAGGCCCCAGAGCTTCAGGAAGAACCAGACGGGCCTGGAGTTGTGGCTCAGTGGTAGGACGCTTGCTAGCATGTGTGAGGCCCTGGGTTCAATCCTTAGCACCACATAAAAATAAATATATAAAGGTATTGTGTCCATCTACAACAAAATATTAAAAAAGTAAAAGAAGAACCAGACACGGTCCAGACACATGCCACAGCATCCAGGAAGGCACCTCCAAGCTCGTCCACAAAGCTTGTCACCTTGGAGGCTGCTGGAAGCAGAACCGCCCAGGCTCCCACAGGAGCATGGTGAGGAGGAATCTCCCCTGCCTGAGATGTTCATCCACCTCTCACAGACTCACTCAAAGTGAAGGGGAGATGCATGCCGATTCTGTCCTTTAGTCTGAGGAGAGGGTGTGTGTTGCCACCCGCAGCAACAATCCCACGCAAATTTATCGGAGGTGGGAATGAACTACTTTTATTATCTTTCTTTAGTAGGCTGCTTTCTTGCTTTTAGAGGAAGTTTTAGAGGAAGAGAGGCTTTGCTTAGAGGAAGAGAGGCTTTGAGAGGAAGAGAGGCTTTGCTTATCAGGAAGAGAGACTTTGCTTGGAGGAAGAGAGACTTTGCTTAGAGGAAGAGAGACTTTGCTTAATTTTAGAGGTGCTACGCTTTCAGAGAGGCTACGTTTATCAAAGGTCTACTGCTTCTTAAAGGTGGGTCGCTTCTTGGAGGTTCAGGGTGCGGTGTACCACCTACAGCCTGCGTTCTGCAACCGTGACCCGCGACAACCCAGAGGTGTGTCTTCTTAGTCCTGTGATCTGTGATCTGCAACCTAGAGGTGCGTGCTAGAGGTGTGTGCTAGAGGTGCTGTCTATATACACTAAGGCAGCCAATCAGCTTAGGATTAAGTAGCACAGTTGGAGCATGCGCCTTGGTACCAATCAAGAATGAGGAACATCTGTTGACCACTAGCCAGAGGAGACATTAACTAATCAGGCAAAAGTAGATCACACTCTATTAACACTAATTATGCGCCACCTCTTGGCCCAACGCCAGCCGCCATCCTAGGGCTATAAAACATGTCTCTGCAGGTGTGAATCTAGGCAGTGTATCAGGAGGATGAGGACATTTTTTGAGGCTCCTGCTTTTGGGTTCCCCTCATCACCTCTGAACTTGCTTGCCTCCTGTGAGGCTGTTCAGCACCATGCCTTGGAAATCTCTCATCTTCCCCTGGCCTGGTCATGCGGTCAGCTTGGCCTCCATCCTCAGGAAGGCTGGCTCTCCATGCTTGTTCTAGCTCATTCCCTGCACCCACAGCATCTGTGGTGAAGTGTGCTCAGCTGAGCCAAGTGCTGAACCCCAGCGACAAAGGGCAACTGAGCTCAGGGCCTAGGGCTAGCCTGACTGCCCGAAGAAACAGCACTCAGGGTAGGGCTTGGACAAGTGTCATCCTAAGGACAGAGACCGTGGGGTGCCCATGGGCAAAGGGAGAGAACGCAGGGATGGAGGAAACAACCATGGAATGGAAAGCATGGCACATGGAAAAGCCAAGGGGAGTCCTGGAGCATGAGATGAAGCTGGGGGTCAGGTGCAGGGACTCTGGGGACAGTGCCATCACCTGATCGTGTCTAGAGAGGTCAGTTTGGACACAGAGAACCAAAGCAGGTAGGACCATTTCCAGGTAAGAAGCTACAGTTACCTGCTCTCCAGTGTGGCAGCAAGGAGTGCTGTCTTGGAGATGCAGAGCTCAGGTGTGGAGCCCAGGAGCCGCTCCCCACAGCAGAGCCAGAGCAGGGTGGGTCCAGGAGCAGGCTCCCCACAGCAGAGCCAGAGCAGGGTGGGTCCAGGAGTGGCTCCCCACAGCATAGCTCAGGTACGTAGCAGTTTCTCACAGCAGAGCCAGAGCAGGGTGGGTGGGCAGATGGTCCTTCCTCTCCACGTGGAGGATTAGAACTCCTGGGGACACTCAAGACCCCAATATTGCTTGTGATCTGCAAACCAGGCTCTTAACATTTGTCTTGAGTGCTGGCCGGGCAGCTCTGTGCCCTTCTGACTGTGTGCTTTGCAGAAAAGCCCTGGGGCCCTGCATCTTTTCCCTTCATGGTTCTGGGTTGAATTTTCCCATTAAAAACTCAGGTGGAATTTGGGAGGTGAAAAAGAAGTCTTTTCACTGGCACAGGGGAGGTTCATGTGCCTGCTATGAGCTCTCAGAATCCATTCCAGCCCTGCCACAGGCTAGTGTGGGTGGGACAGATTCCTGTCCATTACTGACAAGCTCTGGAGACACACTCAGGTTCTCCAGTCCCACATTGGCACTGTTAGCATCTTCCCTCTGCCTCTCTGGCACTTCCAAAGACTGCACAAACCCCAACGTCCCATGTTAAGTTTTTTTTTTTTTTTTTTTTTTTTTTTTAATCCTTGATACGTTGAATGGCTTGTTTTCTGAGGGAAGTCTGGCTGAACAGGTTTCTTTTTTTTTTTTTTTTTTTTTTTTTGAACAGGTTTCTGAACCAGAAGTATTTCCAAGGAAGCAGCAAGTTAAGGCTGGGAATCTGTGATCAGTTCTTGGAACTGGTGGCTTTAGCAAAAGCAAAATCTTCATTGCCAGGGAAATGGTTGGTGCTTGCCTGTGTCATGAAATGGCAAAGCAGTTGCTGAAATCATCGTCTCAACACTGATCTCACAGGCCTACCAGGCCAGAATTGAAGTCCCAGGTTGTGCCAATGGATTCCACGGTGTACTGTGGATGGGACAGGGTAATCACCCTGAACTAGAGAATTTAGAGAAAGAAAGTCAGAGCTTAAAGTTTTATTTACTTATTCCTTCTCCAGCTTTTTTGGGGTGAAGTTGCCAAGAATTATATGTTCCTAGGTATATAATAGTCTATTTTGAAATACCCCTACATGGTGAGATGACTACCAGAATAAAGCTCAGCAAGGCATCCCTCACATGGCTGTTGGTGAGATGTTTAGAATCCGCTGTTGGGAACCATTGCCATGTGCTGCTCCTGAGGTCTCCAGACCCGAGTCCTCCTGCCTGGAACTCTGTGCCTTGCCAACAGCTCCTTGTGCTCCCACCTCCCCCTCCTCAGTTCTATTCTTTCCTCGGTGAGTCTGACTTCTCCAGACCTCAGGTCTAAGTGAGCTCACGTAACATTGATCTCTCAGTGCTGACTGGCCTCATGTCTTCCAGGTCCATCTGTGTTGTCATGAATGACAGGTGTCAGTCAGATTTCCATTACTGAAACAAAATAGCCAAGAAAGACAACTTAGGAGGACAGGTTTGTTTTGGCTCACAGTTCCAAAGGAATCAGTTCGTCTTGGCTGTCTCCAAGGTAGAAGGGTGAGACAGAGGAAAACTGCTCACTTCATGATAGCCACAGGCAGGGAGAAAGGGGAAGGGCCAGGGATGAGATATCGTCCACAAGGGCATGCTCCCAGGGACCCACTTCCTCCAATGAGGACTCACCCCTGCAGCTTCTACCAGCAGCAATGCTGTCATCTAAGTATGACTCTATTAAGGGAGGAATCCACTGGTGTGGTCAGAGTCCTCACTTCCCTAAGCCCCACCTCTGGACACTGCTGCACCAGGGACTAGGCCTTCAGCACATCAGCCTTAGGGGCCCTGCAGATCCAAATGGCAGCATGATGGATTTCCTCCTTTCAAAGGCTGAATAATGCTCTGTTGTACATACTTACCCATTTCCTGCACCACTCACTGGCTGACAGGCTCGGGCTGGTTCTGCATCTTGTCCATCATGAATAATGCTGCAGGAGAGGAGGGAGAGCACATGCCTCTGCCAGGTGTGGATGCACTCCCTCTGGAAGGAAGCCTGTGGTGAGTTCGTGGAACCAGGGAGTGCTATCCTCCATGTCTGGAGGCCTGCACAGCCTCCATAACAGCCACTGCAGTTACCTCCTGTCACCATGTTCAGGATTCCCTTTTCTCCGTACCTATAGCCAAAATGTATCTTTTACTTTATTTTCTTGACAGTAGCCATCCTAACATCATGAGTGTTATCTTATTGTGCTTTGGACTTGAACTTCCTGATGATTAGTAATGCTCAGCATTTTTCAAACACCTATAAATGGCCATTTTATTTATTCTTTTAAAAATTATTCAGATCTTCTTTAGGTTCTGAGAGTAATATGTTATCTTGGTCTTGAGTTGAGTTTCTTATATGTTGGGATATTAAACCCTATATTACTCAGTGTTGTTCATGGTGACCAAGAGATCTGACAACAACGTAGAGGAGGCAAAGTTTATTTTAGGCTCACAGTTTCAGAGGTCAGTATGTGGGGCCCAAGGTGAGGCAGAACATCATGGTGGAGAGTGAGGCAGAGGAAGCAGCTCAGGACATGATAGTCAGGAAGCAGAGAGAGCTCTGCCTGCCAGAGACAAGATAAACTCCAGAGGCACACAGCAGTGACCTGCTTCTCAGGGAGTGAGGAAGGAAGGAAGACCATCCACAGGTGGACAGGATAAGGGCTTTGGAGATGGGAAGAGAAGATCCTACCGTCCTGGAAGGACAGCCCTTGAAAGCCTCAGTCCTGTACCCTTCCTTTAGTTACCACTACCCCATCCCGAGTAATGGCCATCCATAGAATCTTCTCTAAGGCCAGCAGACCCTCTCCCCACCATTATGTCAATAAGGTTTGAAACTGCTCTCCCAGGTTTGTTGAAGAGGACAAAATAGAGTCGATTGGTCTCTTCCTGAATCCTATGGCGTCCATTACCTATAGGGACAGATGGACCCATAAGACCCCTAGGCAGGAGATGTCCACTGGCACCCCTGTCTTAGGACCCCTCTCTCTACAGGAGCTCTAGTAAATCCTGGTGCTTTGCTCTCACCCTGTGTCTCTGGATCTCATTCTCCCAATTCATGCGACCAAGAATGCACCTTCAACACTCAGTGTTATGCCTCCTCCAGCCACAGCCCCTGCCTTCCCTTACCACCCAGCCAATCCATTCAAGTGGACAGACGTGCTAACCAGTTTCAGGTTCTCACAGCCCAGTCCTTCCACCTTGGAATGTTCTTGCATTTGCTCACACGTGAGCTTTTGGGGACAGCCCATGTCTGACTCCCTAACAGCCCCTTATCAGCTATGTGGATTGCAAGTGTCTTCTCCAGTCCACAGGTGTCTCTTCAGCCCGTTTCCTGGTGTCTCTTCAGCCTACTTCCTGGTTCCTCTGCTGTGCAGAACCCTTTATGGCAAAGCCTTCTAGTTTAACATGATGCCCTTTGACCAGGTTTGCTTTTGTCACCCTGCTTTTAGGGTCTTACATGGAATACTCGTTCTTCAGACTCAGGTCAGGACGCTTTTCCCCTGTGTTCCCCTAGGTGTTTAGTTTCAGGTCTTGTTTTGAAGTCTTCAGACTGTTCTGAGTTTACTTTTTGCAGCAATGAGCTGTGTGCAGCTCGTCTTCTGTATGAACCTTCCCGTTTCCCAGCACCACTGACTGGGGAGGTGGTCCTTTACCCACAGGTGTCCTTGGTGTCTTAGTCGGAGTCAGTGAACTGTAGACGTGTGATTGATCTTTGCTCTCTGTTTTGTTCCCTTGGTGGACAGGTGTGGTGCTGTCACTTCCAAACTGCTTTCATGACTGTAGCCTTGTACTCTATTTTGAAATGGATACTGTGATACCTCCAGTTTTGTTCTTTTTGTTCAAGATTGCTTTGGCTATAATAGTTTTTTGTGTGTGGTTTCATATGATTTTAAGATTATTTTCATCTGTTTATGTGAAAAATGCCACTGGAATTTCAAGAGGGATTGCATTGAGTCTGTAAATTTCTTGGAGTAGTAAGTAAGATGGTTAATTTTGGGTGTCAAATGGACTGGGTTAAGGAACACCTAGAGGACTGTTGAAGAATTGCATCTTGGTGTGTCCATCAGGGTGTGTTCAAAGGACTGGCATATGATTGGTGGACGAGGGGGCAACATCTGTCCCTAGCAGATCAGCCATAGGTCTATGTAGAATAAAACAACCAAAACAAACCTGAAGAGAAAGAAGAAGAGGGAAGGGAAGCACTGCTTGCCATCCCATGGAGTTGGAACACCCCCTGCTCTGCAGAACTACCTGCAGCGGAGTCCAGAACCTGCTTCTTTGGCTTCCCAGACTGGGAGGCTTCATCCTGAGGACCCTGACTTGTGCGTGGCCTGACGCACACTCAGCCACCACAGTCAGGTGGCCATTCCCTGTGAATCCTCGGTCTCTCTCTCGCTCCTGTTGGTTCTCTTTCTTTGGGGAATTCTGACTGATACAGGTAGGACATTTTTATGATATTATTCTTCCAGTTCATGAACATGGATATATTTTCATTTATTTGTGTCTTTAATTATCCCATCAGTGTTTTACAGTTTTCAGAGTACAGACCTTCACCCTTTGGACAAATTTGTACCTAAATACTTTATTTTTTTATGCTATTATACATTAATTATCATTTTAGTTTTTTTCTTTTCTTTCTTTTTTTTTTTAATTTTCCTGGTACCAGGGACTCAGGGGTACTAACCACTGAGCAACATTCCAGATGTTTTATTCTTTTATTTGGTGACAGGGTCTCACTAATTTGTTTAGGCTCTTGCTAAGTTGTTGAGGTGGCTTTGAACTCATGATCCTCCTGTCTCAGCCTCCCGAGCTGCTGGGATTACAGGTGTGTATCACACCTGACTTTGTTTCCTTTTGGGACAGTTCATGGTGAATATGTAAAATGCTACTTTTTTTTTTTTTGTAGTGCTGGAGTTTGAACCCAGGGCCTTGTACATGCTAAGCAGGTGATCTACCATTGTGCTATAATACCCAGCCCAAAACACTACTTCTTAATGCTGAGTTTGTACCCTGCAACTTTACTAAGTTTATTAGTCCCATAGGTTTTCTGGGGTGAAGATCTTTTGGGTTTTCTGTTTATAAGTTCATGTCTATGGACAGTGTTACATTTACCACTTTCTTTCTGACTTGAATGTCTTTCATTTGCTTTTCTTGACAAATGATTCAAGCTAGAATTTCCAGTACTATTCTGCATAGAAGTGGTAAGAGTAGAAGCCTTTACTTTGTTCCTGATTTTAGACAAAAAGCCTTAAGAAGCTGTATGATGTTAGTTGTGGCTGTTGCTGAGTAGTTCTGTACTCAATTTGTTCAGTTTTAGTGACGAAGTTTGGATCCTCACTTTTCCTCCATCCACCTAGGGGTTATGAACTCATGTTCTGCACTCTGCTTTGCGATGGGCACATCTGTGGACCTTGTGTTCCCCTGTCCTTGATCCTGGGAGAGACCCCACTTGATCTCGCTGCATGTTCTTGGTTTTGTTTGCTGGCTTTGCATCAGGTGTTCTCAGGTGTGTTCCTGGGAGAGCCTGACTGATTGTTCTGTTCCTGTGTCCGCATCTGGCTCTGGTGTCAGGCTCTGGCTGACCCTGGGAGGTGCGTGCAGAAGTGCTCCTTGCCCTTCCAGTTTCCAAGCTGTACACAGGGCCACTCAGATCCTGTCTGCACGTGCAGGAGGTGGGTTTTCTGGAGCCCCAGTTAGAGCTGCAGGTGAGTGACTCAGGTCTTGTGTGCACTGGACTCTTCAGATTCTCTGCTGGTTATGGGTCAGCTCTAGAGTTGTGGCTGCCAGGTGCTCATCCTTTCTTGGAGCTTGCCAGCTGTGGTGGTAAGTGTCTACAGTGACCTCCTGTCACCCGTGTGTTTCTGCAGTGTCTATTGATGTCACTCCTTTTCTTTAGACTGTTCTTTAAGACTTCATGTTCCTTCACGTTGTTAATGATCGCCAACTTTGCTTCTCTGAGTTTCATTCTTTTGTATTGCTTTTCTAGTGGTTTCCTGTATTCCTGATTTGATCTTTGCTGTTTCCTTCCTCTGATGACTCTGAACTTCATCTCTAGTTCCTTGAGCAGCATTTCAGGCCTCCTCTGGGGCTTCTGGATTTCTCGGTGCAGGCATGTACTCTTCTGCACCTTATCAATTTTGCCTGTGGTCTTCCCCATCTTCTTTTGACTCCCGCTGTGTTTTGATGGCCTTCAGATTTTCCTTTGAACCATTTGTCTATGGGTGTGTTTTTAATTTCCACATACTTGTTGATTTTCCAACTTCCCTGCCACACTGGTGTCTGGTGGTCAGACTCTTAGTCCTGAGCGAAGCACTCCAGGATGTTTAGTTGGCTGTGTGTCCTCAGGTCTGAGCTCTTCTGGGGACATGCCATGTGAGCCTGAAGGGGTGGCAGCCTGTGCTGCTGTGGCACTGTGTCCTGTGACTCCCTGCTGCTTCCATGGAGTCTGACTGCTTGGAGCCCAGGGCATTTATATTGATTTTCTGCCTGGGTGATCTGCCCAACCTGGGGAGTGGTGGAAGCTTCCTGCTGTCATCACACTGTGTCCTTCATTCCCCTGTGTGTATGTCCTCTGCTGGGGGTTGGGCACCATCAGGATGCGGACCCCCATGGTGGAGCCCCCTTCCTCACCATGTGATGGCATGACAGTCTTGTCTCAATCTCCTCTGCCTGACGGGTTACAGCCACCCCTCCCTGTTTGGGCTCCCACTTGTGTACCACCTTGCCTGCCTTCCATCTTTGGCCGATGCGTGTTCTTGATGTCTCTCCTGCAGGCTGCATTGCTCTGGATCTTGCTTTGTCTTCTCTCCAGCCAGTCTGTGCCCTTTGATTGCAGAAATAATCCGTTTGCAGTTGGGAGATTACTGGTAGTTGAGCACTTGGCACTGACATTTGGTGAACTCTCTTTTGTTTCTCTGCCCTTCATCCCTCTTCCTCTCTGTCTCTCTTCCTGGGTGATTTGATGGTTTCTTCTCTGCAGCAGAGTGCTTCCATTCCATGCTCTGGGGTGTCTGCTACTGGTCCCTTCCTCGTGGTTGCTCTAGGGTCCACATAACACATCTTGTGTCTATCGTATTCCGTGTTAGACTGGTGAGAACTTAACTTCAACCACATACAAACTGCAAATGCAGCCTTTTATCCCTCAGGGGTTCTGTTGGTGACCATTTGTGTTTGTATTATTTTGTACACATTAAAAGGCATTATAGTACAGTTATTTTTAACACTCTTGCCTTTTAACTTTTATACTAGAGTTAAAAGTGATTTTTACATAATGGTGGGAGAGTGGACTGTTCCAGGTGTTGCTCCATTCTTACCTTGTGGCACTGATCCATGTTTTTGTGCTGGAAGCTCATGTTCTTCTGTTTGAAGTTGAGTTCAGCATGTCCTGAAGGCAAGCCCAGTGGTCCTGAAACTTGCAGCTTTGTCTGCGCAGGGAAGCTGCTGGTCTTTCCTTCTGCAGACTGTGGGTCTCTTGCATGGTGGGGTCTCCCACCCTTCCTCTGCACCTGGAGCACGTTGTTCCTGCACTCTCTCCTGGCCTGCCAGATTTCTTCAGGAGGTTCCCTTGTGGTAAATGAGTTGCTTTTCTCTTGATGCTTTCAGGATGCTGAGATTCCAGAAGGGGACATTTAAACATCAGGGCCAAGACTGGGAAGCTGAGTTCAGTGGGATCAGGCCCACTGGTACTTGAGTTGCAAAAGAAAAACCAAACAAGAAACTCCCTAGACTCACCTTTCCCAGCACTAGATTCCTATGACTGGTTCTTGAGCCTTGTTTTCCACAGTGACTTGGCATTCATCTGCTCTGAGATTTGCCAGTGGCATAGTATGTGGAGAGATAACATCATGATCATCTCAGTGTCCAGGCTGTTGATCACTCTTCAGCAGGTTCAAGGGACTTGAGGAACAAGAATTGAATCAGGCCCACTGGGGAGCAATCTTATATTTGTTCTTACTGAGTGTTTACTATTCAAGTTTCCCTTTCCATAGGCCCATGACAAGCTCCTGGTCCTGTTGCTAGCAGGAGAAACTTCGGTCATTGTCCCTCTCCTGTGTGTTTGTGGACTGCCTGGCACCAGGCCAGAAACTTTTCTGAGCGATTCACTGACCCTTTCAGTGTGAGACCACCAGAAGATGCAGCCAACCACAAACATGACACCGTTAACTGGTGCCTGCAGACAGCTCTCTTGCTCAGCAAGCAAGAATGGCCCAAGTCAGGGTGACTGCCCTGGCATAGCCCATGATCTATACCAAGGCTGACACCGTCAGTCAAACATGCCGATCCTGAGCACTGAAATTGGAAATTAGGGCAGCAACCTGAAGCTGGGTTTAGCTAAACATGATGGCAGAATAGAGCCAGGCAGGTGGTTCATGGTGTCCACCAAGTTCAGTGGTGGGTGACATGGAGTCCTACCCTCTTTTTGAAGAGAAGGGACATGGCACTGTTGTCATGTTGTGGATGCAATGTGTTCCCAGACACTTTTGTGTGAGACAGTGCAGAAGGGTCAGAGAAGAAATGATTGTTTAGGAGAGCCTTGACCCAACCAGTGAATTGACCCTGATGGGATTAACAGAGAGGTGACTGGAGGCAGATGGGGTTTGGCTGGAGCAGGTTGAACTGGGGCATGGCTGTGGGTATGTATTTTTGTCTGGTGAGTGAACTCTTTCTCTGCTTTCTGATCACATGTGAGCCACATCCCTCTGCCACACTCTTCCAACATGATATTCTGCCTCACCTGGAGCCTCCTGTCTATGGACTAGAAGACCTCTGAAACCATGAACCCTCAAATAAACTTTTGTTCCTCTACAATAGCTCTGGTTGGGTCTTTCAGTCAGTGGTGGAAAAGCTGATGAAAACAACTATTTTCGTGGGATGCTGGATATTGCTGTCTGTGCCTGGCATGTGCAGAACAATGGACATATGAGTGCTGAATGTGCTGGAAAGATCATCCCATCTGGGAGGCTAGAGGGAAAGGGGCATGTAGGTCAGAGTTCAGAGTTGGATACAGAAGGTTCTGGAATAGCAGATTGTATGAAAGGGAGTGGAGCATGAGAAACTTATCTTACCATTCAGTGAAAGTAGGACTCACCATGCAGTAGAGACTGGATTGAGACCGGGGATCTGAAGTAGGGGGAGAGTAGTTGAGGAGCTTCAGAACTGGCCTTGGAGGAGTCAGGTCTGCAGTGTTGGAGAGAGTTGAGGGGAGTTATGGATGGTCTGTGTTGCAGTTAGTGGGATTGGATTAGATTCTGAAACCACAGTGATATATCATGAAGCACAGATCTGGGATTCCAGGCAGGACACTGTTCAGAAAAATAAGCAGTAACTCAGAGAACAGAATCCCCACAAAAATTCCAAGTGCAAACACATTGATTCCTCCTTCAGACTAGGGTTGATTCTAGGGCCTGGGAGGAATTGAGCTGAGCCAGAATTAAGTAGGCCCAGCAAGGGGTGGAGGAGCATTCTAAAAGCTTCTGAACGTTCATATGATAGCCATGATCTAGCAGGAAACAAATCGTGGGCATTCACCGTATCCAAAACAGTGACAGCAAAAAGGCACATGTCTAAAAGCAGGTGTGCATGAATGTGTGTATGTATGTGTGTGCATGAGCACATGTGTGCATGTATGTGTGTATGTGTATGCATGAGCAAGTGTGGGTATGAGCAAGTGTGTGCATGAACATGTGTGTGCATGTGTGTGTATTTACCAGGGAGGCAGGGGCGAGATGCAAAGGTAAGAAATTTTCAACCTGGTTCTAGCTTTTGTGCAGCAGTTGCTCTGGTTTAGGAGTAAGTCATCACAAGTATTCCCATGAGAAATTATAAACATTGCAATCCAAAAAGGGAACAGGAGGTCAAGTCACTGGGACTGTGGTGGGCAGAGCAGCACTCATCAGAGATGCACTTGAGTGGGACTTGGTGGGAGCTAGTGTTTTGACAGGCAGAGCAGAGGGGCAAGGGCTGGTGCATGAGACAGTCTTAGAAAAGGGTGTGGAGTTCAGGACCTTAGCCACCCCTGGGAGCCACCATGCTGGCACTGCAGGCTTTCCTGATGAAATAGTGCAAAGCCAAGGGAGACCAGGGCTGCGGTTCTCAGGGTGTATCCGGCACAGCCCCCTTCTGCTGTCTGCTCATCTTGGCTGCCGTTAGGAATCAGATGGGACAAGAAGGTCCCAGGCAGTAAACATACTAGCATGTTGGAGTATTGTCTGCAAGTGTTTTCAAAATTCCTTAACTTTCATTACCCCAAAGGATGTTTGGAGTACAACTAATGAGCTCAAGATGTCCAGCTGGGTTTTCAGCCTCGTGGTCTTCCCTGAATCCTGTGTCCCCTCCAGCAGGAGGCGACCTTGTACTTCAGCACCTCTGTGCTTGAGCCCTTGCACAGACCCACACACTGTGCCCCAGGAGCCCTGAGCAGCATGCCAGGTACTTCTGTACATTAGAATATACAAAGCCACAATGCCTGTTTTCTTTGACCTGCATTTAATTGCACAAGAATATAAATCCTTGTTTTCTTTTGTAAGAAGATGTCAATGTGTGAACGCATCATGTGTACACAGATTTCCCCTGGGTGTCAGGTGACAGTGATTGATGGTGTGGGTGGGTGTTCCAGCAAGCAGGAGGCTGGGATGACTTAGTCTGAGGTGTGTAAAGAGAACCTGACTGTTCTCAGCACTGTCCACCTGAGGATGGGTCTTCACCAAGGGCAGTTCAGGAAGACTATGAGGCATGGCTGTCAGGCTGGTCACCATGAGGAGAGTGGGAGATTTGGAGGAGGCAGTCCTGACCTGCTGTCTGAACCATACGACTAGAGGAATGAGAACTGGCTTATGTAGCAACCTGGGGAATTTCCCCTCTGGGACCAGAAGCTCCCCAGTTGAGCTTGCAGAAGAGTTGTTCTCCTCTTTGTGTGTGTGTGGGGGGGGCGTGTGCTCACAGGCAGCAGAAAGATGCCACACAAGCACTGCAAGGCAACATGAATGATTTAAGACCAAGGGTTTTGCCAGGGAAACATTCAAGATGGAGTCTAATCCTTTAATCTAACCCCAGTCCCTTTAAAAACTTTGAGAGAGGAGTTGACTCAGCACATCAGCACCAAGAACATCCATTTACCCTGAGTTTGGTGCTGAGAAATTGAGAAATGTTCTTTTTAATGTCTATTCAATAAATACGGCCTCCACCTTGCAAGGGGCTACACAATCCACTTCAAATCCATTATGGGATGTTCTTGTGAGCTGACAAGCCATCCTGAGATGACAGTGGCCATGGGATGCAGGCTGGGCCTGCCTGTGGAATGTAAATCACCATCCTCAACCTGACAGAGGAGGGCATCTATACCCATAGGAGGACCGGCTGCTCCCCTCCTCCAGACAGGGCCTCTGTGTTAGAGAGTGTAAGCTCTTGCTGAGACCTAAGCCATAACCACAGAATGGCATTTTAAGAAACAGGAGCTATGACAGAGGGACATCAAGTCCTTCTTTCCTGTCATCTCACCTGGAGGCAGAGATCTGATTTCTGCCACCTGGTATGGCATGGACAGCCCCCCACCCCCAGGTGGCCCATCATGAGTGTGGCTAGTGTACAAACTTCACATCAAGGACACATAATAGGGGAAGAGTACTGGGCTAATAACAGTGAAAGCAGAAATCCGAGAGCCATACCTTGGTGCTGAAGTAGAGCCTTGTGCACATTTCAGAGGGAAACGGCAAAGTACACTGAAAATCAGGATGGCTCCAAAAGCATTCAGTGGATATTCACTGTCCACTCTGAGGTCATAGAGATATACAGCCCAGACACAAGCAAAGGGACAGAGTTCTCCAGTGCTGGACCACATTGAAGTCCAGGCACAGTGTTTCAAATTTTTTGCACTATAGTGAATTATTTTATAGGAATCTATTCACTTCACAGCCAGATGCTTGTGTTGGATAGATGTTTGTGGTTTGACATTGAGTTGGTTCATGATATGTCTGTCAGGCTAACCCACATAGAGCCATTGTCTGTTGTGTGGGATCCATTTGCTTAGCAGATACCTAGTAACCACCTTCTATCAAGGATTCACCCAAACTTAGAGTAGAATTTTGAGTACTTGGGATGAGAGATTACTTGCAGGATTGAAAAAAGTACCTTCTTTGAAACAAGTTTCATAGAATTTTATGGTTGCTCTTTGGAAAGTGTTTTCTATTATCAAATCTGTTTGCAAAACACTGGTAAAATATAGCAGTTATTTTACAGAATTTGCTCTAATATATAATCTTAGGTTGGTTGTCAAACTCGGGAAGGACGCAACATGTAATGTGTTGCCAACATCTGACCACTACATAGTCCTTAGAAAACACATCTCGTTTGCAAGCACAAGGCCCTGGGTTCGATCCCCAGCACCCAAAGAAAAAAAAAAAAAAAAGAAAGAAAAACATCTCGTGGGATTCTCGTCCTCTAGAACATGCCCTGAGAATGCTTCAGATCAAGTTCAAGGCCTTCTGGATGCACCTGGAGGAAAGCTAGTGGGGCTTGCTTTTCTCCTGTGTGTCTGAGAATGTGCTAGCAACTGGCCCAGTGGGATTCAAGGAGGCCAGATTGGTGTCTCCCACCAGTAAAGTGGCTTCAGCGTGCAGGCTGCTGTGCTGAGGAGTGCGCGCTCTGGGGATTAAGGCTGAAACCCTCAGCAGAACAAAGAGCACACAGTTCCGCCCTCTCCCATCACAGCCAGGCCCTCCCCTGGATCTGCTTAGATGAGGGACAGAGCACACTGCCCAGGGCTCAGTGGCCTGGGCAGCAGAGAGCCTTTTCGGTTCTTCTTCTGCGCTTTCACTTGCCTCCACTGCAGCTCAGACCCAAGTGTTGAGGTCACATTGATGCTTCTCCCCTTGGCAGAGGAAGAGGTTCCCATTATCCTATGGGATCACCAGGAAGCAGGTATGGGACAGAGTGGACATTTGTTAGACTCTGTGTCACTTCCTACATTGAGCTTCTCAACAGGATCGTTTCCCTCCCTCCAGGAAAGCAGCCTGGGACAGGTAGCTGGTTGGTTTGTTCTGGAAGTGACTGGATCTGGACCTGCCTGATGACACCAGCCTGCTGGACAGCATGGTAGACATACTTATAGTGCCCAAGGTGGTGGAGAGTGCAACACTAGCTAGTTCATTTGAATTCTGACAAGTTTTGTTAAATCAGCTTTCAGATTAAAAGTGAGAGGAAGGGCCAGTTGCCCAAGGTCACACAGTAAGTCAAGGGTCAAGGGAAAAGATGCCATCTAAGCCTTGGCTGGACATCTGGCCTCATGGATGAGGTCATCCTGTCCACCTGGGAGTGACTGCCATCCTGCCTGCTAAGGATTCCCAGTGGCATCCTCCTGCCTCGGCTGAGAAATCCTAGAGGACCATAATTTTCTGTTTCTTTTCAGTGAGAACCATGAGGCCATGAGTGGTTCAGATACAGACTGGGCAACAGGCTGCCATCAGTTCCTCACTCCCTGTGGTCAGGGACTCCCTGTGCTTGGGGACAGGTGCTCCTCTGCCCTGACTGCAGAGCAGATTCTGAGAGCTGGTGGACTGGGAGTCGCCCTCTGGGCTCCAGGTATCTGCTCCACTGCCCACCCAGCTCACCCTTGGCTTCTGATTTCCCTTCTTTCCAACACAGGCATGAACTGTCACCAGATACAGAGGTAAAGTGAGTGCAAATCAACAGCCCAAAACCTCCTCTGTGAGCAAAGGCATGTGTGCATGTCAGGATGGTTGCCTGTGCATGGCCAAGGGCAGGAGGGGCCACCGTCCACTCTTCATGGTGACCCTGCCTGGGCTCTGGCTCCTGTTGCAGAGAGTCCTGTCATCAGTCAGTCTCTCATATCTGAGCCCTGTGAGTTCCCCTGACTTATCAGGGTAGAGGGCTCTGCCTCCATCAGAACTGCAGACTATGAATGGTGTGATACTCCATCTATCACCCTGGGACTCATCACTGCTCTAGCCAGAGTCCCAGATTAGATTGTGCCTGAGCATTGATCACCAAGTATTGATGCTCCTGTGACACCAGGAGTTACTGTAACAATCTTTATTTTAGCTGTGGTTTTTGCTCCCAGGCTTGGGTTGAGCCCCAACAGGGTTACCATGATAATCAACACCTCTAATTAGCACTTAGAAATGTCTGAATTTCAAGGCTGTCATTAGAAGACAAACTTGGTGTCCGCAGTACTGAAGCTCTTGAATTTCCCAAGCAAAATCTTCCTCCCAGGTCTCTGTCATGGATTACGTGTTCAACACTCTTTGGGCAGGAGACCCCCTCCCTGCACCCTCCATGTGGGAAGAGCTGAATTCAGAGGAAGAGGTCTGCCCGGGCAATTGGAAGGCTGGAAATTAGACATCATGTCACTTCCCAATTCTTCTGCTCATGAAAGTGGGTCTCTGATCCAGGGCCTGCATGAACTTCACAGCCGTGGTGTAGGCGATAACGTGTGCAGTGATTGGCACAGAGGAAGGCAGCAGGAGCCTCTTCCCCACATTCCTTGATCATTTCCTTTTACAGATGAGATGCAGAAGGATAGCAGAGTACGTGCTCATGCCTCTCACTCAGCAGGCCTGAGGGACCACCAAGAAAGACAGTGTCTCCATTCCCCTCCTTCCACCCTTCTGGCAGGTGCCCAGGGCTGAGTGGTGGCAGGAGAGCTACAGGCTGGGCTGATGTGGGGAGGGAGGCCGGGCTGGGGGTTCCACTCTGCACAAACCTTCACTGAGTCAGACATCATCTTATGCTGATAGCGCTGCACTATCATCATTGTCACTGATAGGAATGGTCCCAGAGCAGTGGGAGCAATAGGACATCTAGCCACAGTATCTGGCCTCCTCCTCCACTGTACTTCTGCAGTCAGCTGGCACTACAACTGCCCATCCACTTCTGGGCACGGGGTTTGTCCTTGGTTTTGTGAGTTTATTTCAAAGGATGGGAAGAATGCAGGGGAAGACAGAAAAGGGCAGAGAAGCCCAAGACTGGCAGTGCTGTTCTGGCTCACTCTTGCCTCCCACACTTCCAGCTCTCATGCCATGGTGGATTGACTTCCCCAGAGCTAGGCCCGTGCCTGGAAGACAGATGGGCAAGGCTGCAGTAACCTGTGACCTCTCTGGGGACATGACCTCTGTGGTCTCTGCTCTTAGCTGCTCACAACTCAGTTCCAGCAGCCTCCTGGTCCTTACTTTGGTCCCATCTAGAGGAGATGCCATTTGTTCCCTAAAGATGGGAGGCATGGCTCTTGGGGGTCCCTTCCAGTTGGGACATTTATGAAAGCAAGCTTTGATATTTTTGCCTCAACTTTTCCGACAAAGTCTTCTCACTGCCCTCCTGTGCAGGGAGTCCAGCGTAGCTGGCTACTTCTGACTCACAGTGCAGCTCACAGTGATTGAGACAGAAGCCACCCAGTCCCCTTGCCCACTGCGGGTTGCTTTTTGATCCTTTACACATGCTGACACATCACATTTTAACTGAGATCACCCTGACAATATTTTAAACCCAAGGAATAAACACCAGCCATGTGTTTCAGTTCTCTTCTTGTGAATGGAATAAGAGTCACATTCAAATGAAGCAACGAAGCAACCAATGTGTTCTGGGAATGGTTCTAGATGTCTGGGGCTGTTTATTATATTTTAAGCTAATGTAACCCTCAAAGCCGACACGTGGTTATTATGCTTCCACAATAGGAATCTTATCCTGGAAAGTCTACCTTGCTCAAAGCCCTGTGGCTGGGGACTCTGTAGTGAAGGCCCTATGTGCCTTATTCAGGGTAAGCCCCATGAAGGCAGGCTCCCTTCCTCCCCCAGCCCAGGCCCCCTCACCTGCTTGTGAGGCCAGTGCCCACCTAGGGGAGGGGGGTTGCAGCCTGGTCTTGGATGACAAGCGTCTATCTCAGGACAGGATCCCAGCCGCTTCTCTTTAAAGCAGGGTGATGTTCTTTAAACCAGTGCCACTGTGCCATGTGACTTCCCTGTCCTAAAGCAAGTGCCCAGTGCCAGTGGTTTCCTCCCTGGCAACTGGCGGCAGTGTGTCTTTCTCTTTGTGGTAATGGCGTTTCTGGGCCAGGGTTACAAAACACTTCCCACATTCCTCCCCCGTGGCCTTCCCCTTCTGGACAGGCGGACACAAGAGGCACCCAGAGACCATCCAGTGGTTTTATTGTCACCTCGCAAGTGAAAAGTGAGAGCCAGAGAGCGAGGCAGCCCTGGAGTGGCCCATCTTCTGAAGGCACGCCTGGGACATGGGGCACAGGGAGGAAGTCGGTGCCCCACCTTGTGCGCCTGGCTCTCTGCCTGCACTGCCAGTACCCAGGGTGAGTCCTGTTTTGTCTGCTTGCTGGATGTTCACCCAGGTCTGCAACCAACAAGGAAACATATTTCAGCATCTCATTTGGCACGATAAAGAATGGGGGCAGCTTCCAAGCTGTCATATTTATTTTAGTGGCAAAGCAGGTCAGGAAAATTGATAAAATTAATCACACAAACTAGCAAACATCAAGAGTGAGGACATGAAGGAACAGACGAACTCTCACTTCATCCAGGCTGCACCTGCCCAGTTCTGATGGGATTCGTACCATAGCTGATGGAGGCTGGGAGGAGGGGCTGCCGGGAAGTGAAGGCCTGAAGAGAGATTGGAACATGAGCAATGATTGGGCAGCTGGAACCGTGGGTCTGTGGTGTCCATGGAACTCTATTAAGCTCCAAGGCTGTAACACATCCCTTCAGGTGTCCCATGAAGAGAATAAGTTCAGGACCCTATGGCTGAACTTATTGGCTCGGATCTATGGCAGGTGATCCCAGCTAATTTGGGCAACATTTCTTTCCTGTTAGAAGAGGAAGCGTGGCCTTTCCTGTCAGGTTCTTGGCTCTGGGGGCTTCAACATCCCTGTGGAGCTCTTACACCTGCAGGTGCCCATCCCCAACCCAGATGAGCTGAATCAGGCTCCTGGGACACTGAAGGTTTTGTAAAGTCTCCAGATGCTTCCAAGGCAAAGGCAGTGTTGAAGCCCCAGCCTGCAGCAGGGGGCCTGGGACACCGGCATTCATCAGAATCTTCCACAGGGCTTGGTAAAATCAGGACCACCGGCCCATGCTGGGGCTTGGCTTCAGCAGGTCTGGGTCAGGTCAGGACACTCTGGTGGGCTCCCAGGGTGCTCTGGGGCCACACCTAGAGAACACCGGAGGGAGGAGGAGGCACCAGGCTCTTGCTTCCTCCTACCATGTGTTGGCTGAGATCCTGTGGCAGGTCATTGCAACCTGATCTCACATAGTCAGCATCATGTCTCTTATTACAAGATGTTTGGTACATCTACTGAGCGTATATTGGAATACTTTGTGAACTGTATGTAAAGCATAGGAAAGAAATAAGTTTTTATTAATTTCTATTTGCTTTCCATCTCGTTTTATGTTTTTATATCTAGCAACTTGGAAATAGGTTCATTCGCGCATTTAAAAGTATGGTATTAACAAATGCCATTCTATGCCAGGCCCTGGACTGAATCTTGTGCACCATAAGGACCATGGAAAGTGTTTCTCTTTGCTCATGAGGCTTATATTCTGGAATAGGGCCAAATCTACCAATTTCAGAATGGCCTGTGAGCTTGGTATAGTTTTTATACTTTTAATGATTAAAAAAATCAAAAGAAAATTAATATATTATGGCTCACAAAAATTATAAGGAATTCAAATTTCAGGACCCATACATAAACTTTTATTGCAACACAGTCATGACAACTAATTTCTGCATTAAACCACTGCTTTCAAGCCAGCATGGCAGAGGGGAGGAGCTGTGACAGAGACCACATGGCCAAGGAGGACAAGGCTATGGCCAGACCTGTTCTGAAGAAGAAGTGCCCATAGTGGAGTGTTGTGGAAGGGAGTCAGTTCGGGCTGATGCACTGACATGGGGATTGCTTCAGGTGGGAGGGCGGAAGGCCCTATGCAGCTTTGACCCTAAGCCAGGATGGGGTGAGGAGTCACCCATGCCCTCCAAAGGAGGACCCATCGGCACTGTGACATTGGGATGTGGGCTCTTCCAGGGCACCAGAATACCGGTGCAAGGGGTGAGTGTGTTTCCCACAGGGTCAGGTGAGGATGGGTGTGGGCAGGACCAGATGGGGGGATCACTATCACTTAATGAGTCTCATTTGATTCTAAGCAGAAAGACCATCATTTTCAGAAAGGGAAGGAGTGAGGGTGAAAACAGCTGCTTCTGACTGAGTGCCTACTGTGTGCTGTGCATGTTGTCCAACAGGCAGGAGTGCTTGGAATCAATACAAGAAGATCCTCTGAGTAACTGCTGTTCCTGAGGGATCTGGTGAGCAGGCCTCTCCACTCACACAGTCAGGGGCTCAGACGAGGACCTGAGCATGGAGCCTTTGGCTTCTCAATGATTTGAAGGTGCACTAAGAGGACAGCAGACCAGGTGGCAAGCTGATGCCAGCCTAAGAAGTTAGCAGAAGTGACAGGTAGAAGCAGAGGATATGATAGCACTGTGACCCTCTGGATGAGGAGGTGACCAAGGGAGTCACAGAAGTGTAAAGACTTCTGGTGAATAACAGGTGGGCGGCAGGCTGCCCACTGGCAGTGGCCATGGCCAGAACCTCCTCAGAATGCATTGGGATCTGGGAAAGCAGCTGCGAATGCATACGGATGCCTGCCTGCCACCTGCCACCCCAGAGCCACCAGCCACTGGAAGCAGAGCTGGTGACCTGCTCCTCTGTCTCCCTCATGCAGTTCAGGGCATGGCACACAGGAGGGGTCCAGTACCTGGACAGCCCAGCACTCAGCACGTTGCACTTAGGCGAGGCTGGATCCCCTAGGGAACCACAAACTGAGATTTTCAGAGTGTGAGCCATAGGATTCAGACTTCACTTGTTTTGAGGAAGGTTTTATTAAGTTTTATTCTATTTTATTATTTTTAAATTTTTGGCTATGTCATGTCTAACATGGTTCAGAGTTAGATTCCCTCCTGACCAGTCCTTGAAACTGAATATTTTTCGAAGTATTTCCAGCTCTTAAACTCAGAAATAAACACAAACAGATTCAGAAAAGGGCCTATGAATGTGCACATCCATGACCTCATCTCAAAGATGAGGACCAGATTCCCTGGGCAGAGTTAATGAGATCCGCAGGGGTCTCCATGGGTCCCCCATGACCCTGCCTTCCCGTGGTTCCAATGCCACCATGGCTCCAGACTCACCGGGTCTCTCACTGGCTCCAGGATGAGGCCCGCAGGTTGCCAGGCAACTCTGGCAGAACGGCCTTCGCTGGGCAGTTAGGGGTTGGCTGCTGTCATCACATTTTAAGTTATTATTACTGTTTAACAAAATGGTGGCCGAGCTTGCAGGGCTCTCAGTGGGGCACCTTCTCTGGAGAAAGTGCATGCAGATTTCCTGGGAAACTAATTTACTTTCTTTTCTTACAGCAGATCAGAGTTAGGTCTGTGAGGGGTGGAGAAGGTCTAGGCTTGGGTCACGGGAGTGTGGTGCTGGGCTGATGGGGAGATAATCAGTATGTGCAAATTGTACTCAGGGATGGAGTGGAGGACACATTTATTTCTGACAGTTGCCAAGACTACCAGGTTGGTAAATCCTGGGCTTGAACCTGAAGTTGGATTTTAGAAACTTGAGCTCAGAACCCAAGCTTCTTTTGCCCAAGAATGGCAGGGTTGCCATTTCTCAGAGTTTGAGGAGATTCGGTTTCAATTCTTCCCAGTACTGACTAGCACAATGACTAGTGGGATTCCTTGACCATAGTCCTCAATTGGTAAGTGTTTATGACTTTCAGTTGTCAGTATGACAACCTTTTCTTCTGTGTTTAGAGCTTGAGTATATCAGTTGATCAGTGAATCCAGCATGTATCATTTAAACACCTACTATCTGTCCTTGGGTGTGCCAGAGACTCTGAGACTTAGGAGGTGTGAGACCTAACTGGTGCTCCTAAGTGCACAGTCAAGACTGTGACTAAAATGATAATTCACACTTTTGAGTTCCTGTTGTTGGCCAGGCACAGTGATAAGCCCTCTCTAGCCTCAGCAGCTGGTCCTTACAACAGTCCTCCATGGCAAACACTGCCTGCACCATCTTGCCCAGGTCCACATGGCTTGTTATGGGGAGCCCAAGTTTGAGCCAGGCTGGCCTGCTCAAAGCCTCTCACTTCTTGTTCTGCCTGTGGCTTTAGCACCCATGAATATGTTTTATTCAGCCATTCCATCATTCACATAACATCACAAAAGCTCAGCATGTACCTGACAGTTGATCACACCAAGGAGCAGGAGGCAAAACCATCGAGAGAAATGAGGAAAACAACTCCATTTGCAATAGCCTCAAAAAAAAATTAAAATACTTGGGAATCAATCTAACCAAAGAGGTAAAAATCTCTACCATGAAAACTTCAAAATCGAAGAAAGAAATTGGGGAAGACCTTAGAAGATGGAAAGATTCTCCCATGTTCTTGGATAGGCAGAATTAATATTGTCAAAATGGCCATACTACCAAAAGTGCTATACAGATTCAATGCAATTCCAATTAAAATCCCAATGATGTACCTTACCGAAATAGAGCAAGCAATCATGAAATTCATCTGATAAGAATAAGAAACCCAGAATAGCTAAAGCCATCCCTAGCAAGAAGAATGAAACAGGGGGTATCGCAATACCAGAACTTCAACTATACTACAAAGCAATAGTAACAAAAACGGCATGGTATTGGCACCAAAATAGACAGGTAGATCAATGGTACAGAATAGAGGACATGGACACAAATGCAAATAAATGCAATTTTCTCATACTAGACAAAGGGGCCAAAAATATGCAATGGAATAAAGATAGCCTCTTCAACAAATGGTGCTGGGAAAACTGGAAATCCATATGCAACACAATGAAACTAAACCCTATCTCTCACCCTGCATGAAAATCAACTCACAATGGATCAAGGACCTTGAAATCAGACCAGAGACCCTGCATCTTATAGAAGAATAGTAGGTCCAAATCTTCACCTTGTTGGTTAGGATCAGACTTCATTACAGGACTCCCATAGCACAAGAAATAAAAGCAAGAATCCATAACTTGGATAGATTCAAACTATATAGCTTTCTCTCAGCAAAGGAACTATCAGCAATGCAAAGAGAGAGCGTACAGAGTGGGAGAATATCTTTGCCAATCATACTTCAGATAGAGCATTAATTTCCAGAATATATAAAAAACTCAAAAAATTCTACACCAAGAATACAAATAACCCAATCAACAAATGGACTAAGGATATGAACAGATGCTTCACAGAAGAAGATCTATAAGCAACCAACAAACATATGAAAAAATGTTCACCATCTTTAGTAATAAGAGAAATGCAAATCAAAACTACACTAAGATTCCATCTCACCCCAATTAGAATGGCGATTATCAAGAATACAAGCAACAATAGGTGTGGAGAGGATGTGTGGAAAAAGGTACACTCATACATTGCTGGTGGGGCTGCAAATTAGTGCAGCCACTCTGGAAAGCAGTGTGGAGACTCCTTAGAAACTTGGAATGGAACCACCATTTGTCCCAGCTATGCCACTCCTTGGCCTACACCCAAAGGACTTAAAATCAGCATATTACAGAGATACAACCACATCAATGTTCATAGCTGCTCAATTCACAATAGCCAGACTGTGGAACCAACCTAGATGTCCTTCAATTGATGAATGGTTAAAGAAACTGTGGCATATATATATATATATGGAATATTACTCAGCCATAAAGAATAATAAAATTATGGTATTTGCAGGCAAATGGATGAAATTGGAGAATATCATGCTAAGTGAGATAAGCCAATCTCAAAAAACCAAAGGACAAATGATCTTGCTGATAAGCAGATGATGACACATAATGGGGGGTGGGAGCAGGGCAAGAATGGAGGAAGGAGGGACTGTATAGAGGGAAAAGGGGTGGGAGGGGTGGGGGGAAGGAAAAAAATAACAGAATCAAACATCATTACCCTATGTAAATATGATTACACAAATGGTATGCTGTTACTCCATGTACAAACAGAAACAACACGTATCCCATTTGTTTACAATAAAAAATTAAAAAAAAAACATCGAGAACCTTTTGGACAACATGGTGTCCTTGCCCTGGTGGGACTGTTGGAGTTGTGATAGGAGGTGTCCCTCAAAAATGTAAGTGTGAGGCAGTGCAGGGACATTCAGAGGTGAAACAATTAGATTCTGAAGACCGTGGTCTGATCCATGGATTAATCCTCTGATATGGATGAACTGGGCAGTGACTGTGGGCAGGCAGGCTGTGACTGGAGGAGGTGGGCCACTGGGTGAGCCTTTGGGTCTGTATTTTGTCCCTGGGGGTGAAACCCTCTCTTCTTCCTGGCTGTCTTGAGCTGAGCAGCTTCCTGCACCATGTGCTCTCTGCCGTGCCATCCTGGGGCCAGAGCTGTGGAGCTGCCATCAGTGGACCAGACCTCTGAAACCAGGAGCCCAAAGAATCCTGTCTTAAGTTGTTATCCCCATGTCTTTTATATCTAGAAGGAAAGAAAAACAAGCAAGTCTCCAAGCGAATACACAAATGAACCTGCAGGCCGGAGCAAGTGGGGCACCCCAGGCAGATCAGGTGGAGCCCCCAGGAAGGAGAAGGTGGAACACCCCAGGAAGGAGCAGGTAGAGCCCCCCAAGAAGGAGCAGGTGGAACCCACCAGGAAGGAGCAGGTGGAGCCCCCCAGGAAGGAGCAGATACAGCACCCCAGGAAGGAGCAGGTGGAGCACCCCAGGAAGGAACAGGTGGAGCCCCCCAGGAAGGTTCAGGTGGAGCATCCTGGGCAGGAGTAGGTGGAGACCCAGGAAGGAGCAGGTGGAACACCCAGGAAGGATCAGGTAGAGCCCCAAGGAAGCAGCAGGTAGAGCATTCGAAGAAGGTTCAGGTGGAGCACTCTGGGCAGAATCAGGTGGAGTTCCCCAGCAGGGATTGTTGAAGTATCCTTATCCAAAATTCATTCGACCAAAAGTGGTTTGGGTTTCAGAGGTTCTTGTATTTTGGACTATTTACATATACATTTACATAACAAGACATCCTGGGAATGAGTCACACTCTAAGTACAGAATTCACCTGTTTCATGATCACCCTGCACACAACCTGCTGCTCATTTTGCACAATATCTTTAGGCCACCTGTGTTTTGACTGCAACCCACCCTGTGAGGTCAGGAATGGAGGTTGTGTTGATGTTCACTGTCTTTCAGATCTGTGGGCACTTTGGATTTCAAACTTTGGATTAGGGGTCTCACCCTGTTTCTATAACTTCTGAGTGCCAAGCAATCTGCGGTGAGACTGAGGCAGGGTAAAAGGAGGTTAAAGGACCTGTGTCATTTGCTAGTTGTAGACCCAATTGCAGACTTCTAGTCCAGGGTAATTTCTGATTCATAATATCCTACATAAGTCAAAATTTCCAGGAACTCCCAATTATCAACATGGGATTTAGACATATAATTTGATAATTTTTTTTCTCTCTAATATCACAGTACAATGTTTCCTTTAGAATCAGAACGAGTAACTTTGTAATAGAAAGTCAAAATGAAATTGCAACTCTGTGTAAGATGTCTTAGTTTGTTTGTGCTGCTGAAACAGAATAACCAAGACTGGATGATTTATAAAGAAAAAGAAACAAATGTGTGGGCATTTCTGCAGGCTGGGAATCCAACATCGAGGTGCTAGTATCTGGGGAGGCCATTTTGTGACCTCACCTCATGTCATGGTGATGGTGTTGTGTGGGAAGGAGCACAGGTGCATGGGAGAGGGAAGGGGGCAGGCTCATCCTCTGATCAGATGCCCACTCCTGCCATACGGCATCAGCACTCTCTTGAGACCCCCACTCTCCTGAACTAGTGTCTCTTGAAGAACTCATCTCCCAGCACTTTTCACCAGGGATCAGGTCTCCACAGAGCAGGATTTTCAGACCATGGTAGTACATAAGTTGGCCAGTTCATACCATCATAAGCCCAGTTCTTTGGCTCACATCAGTCAGTGATACTCTAGTAGTAATGAAATGGGAAACATGGTTTTGGTGAATACTGTCCTGTGCTGCCAACCACAACAAAGAAAGCCCCTTGTTTTTCCCAGTGTCTCATGACTCTGGGAACAGCCACTAATGAAGGTTTTTAAAATTCTGCTTTATATCCTCTGTCCCCTTTGCCCTGCCAGATAATGCAGAATTGAAGGTAGGAAGGCAGATGAACATGGCTGCAGGTGGAAGCATGAATCTGGAATGAAGAAGAACAACCAGAAGACACAACCACTAACAAGCTTGCAAAGGCAGAGCAGACCTGGGGTAGAATCTTGCTGACAAGTCCTATTAAATATTAATTCTATGGACCATGGAGACATCATGTAGCCCGTGCACCCCGATGCTGAGTGTGCACAGCCAGCATTTGTCTCACATGTGGTTGTTGGTGAGGTGTTGTCTTTGTGGGTCTCACCAGGCAGGAGACAACTTCCCACTTCCATTAATCCTGTCCTCCATCACCAGAATTCTCCTGGCTGTTGGGTTGTTTGTCTTGTCCTTGCCATCTGTTTAATTGGGAAGTCAGTTTTTAGGGGGAGTGGAGGGAGTTACCTGTTTTAAGGCTGTCATGCTTGAATACAAATGTTTCCTGTTTAGAGGGTGATGGAGATTTAAAGAACCAGTGCTGCACACAGGCATTTGCAGAAGAAATTAACAGCCACCTTTGCCTGGTTTAATACCCTTTCCAACTTCTCAAGACTCTTTAAATGAAGATCCTAAATAAGAAGGAAGAAGAAATTCCAACCCACAGAAAATACCAAAACTTACCTGTGCAGTTCACATCCTAATACCCAAGCATGGATTGTCCCTCTGCAGCCACAGGGCTTGGTTACAGAGGCCCCACCCGCACCCACCGCTCCTCCAGGTCTCAAGTCTGTGTGAAAAGGCTTAGCATGTGTACGTGGGCATCCTCCCGAGTGCTCTGAGCCGTCTCAAGCTGACCAACAACACCCAATATCAGGTAAATGCTGTTAAAGGGTGTTATTCTGGAACATTCAGGGAATAAGGAAGAGAGAAAGGTGTACATATTCAGTGCAGATGCAGTTTTTTTTTCAGTCCTTCTCCATCTGCAGTTGGTTGAACCTGTGCATGTAGAACCTGCAGGTATGGAGGGCCGACTGTGCCTAAGTCCTGTAAACATGCAGGAGCACCGTCCCACATTTGAGGTCATAACCATGGAGCTGTGAGGCTAGGCCCATGCTTCTTGTATTTCAGTGACACCAGAACCCCTGTGCTGAAGCAGACTGTCACACACCCAGTCTAACCCTCCTGCTTCACAGCAGGAAACTGAGATTAAAGAAATCAGTGTTGGGTTGGGGTTGTGGCTCAAGGGCAGAGCACTTACCTAGCACACACGAGGCCCTGGGTTCTATCCTCAGCACCACATAAAATAAAATAAAGGTATTTTGTCCACCTACACCATAGATAGATAGATAGATATAGATAGATAGATAGATAGATATAGATATATATAGATATAGATAGATATGATATAGATAGATAGATATAGATATATGAAGTCAGTGTAATTTGCCCAGCTCTGCCTTTGGCTAAAGCTGATTCCCTACTGGAACACTGATCTTTGGCTATAGACCTTGCTTTTCCAACTGCACCATGGAGAATTTGGACAGGACACTATGGGAAGATTATAATCTGTCAACTCTCAGGAAATCACACTGTTCAACCCTTGGACTGAGAAAGCTAGGACCACTTGGGGGAGACCTGGGAGCATCAGGGGGCCCCAGGCCTGCAGCCCTCTTGCAGGGCCATAGCAACCAAACCCTGGGTGCAGAGTGGCCAGACTGCATCAGCACTGGTGACTTGGTGCATCAGAGTGCCTCTCCAAACTCAGGGCAGCTCCTGTGCTCTCTCCCCAGTGAGGAGTGTGGCCTGCCTTCTCTGCAGGCTCTTGGGACCAACTGCAGAAATGTGCCCATTGTTTGCCTACTTTCACGGAAGACTTCCAGGCAGAAATACAGAATTTGCATTTCTAACCCTCCTAGATAGGACACCAAGTAAAGGGATTCCCCAGGGCACCTGGTGACCTTGGTGCCTTTTCCTCTGTGGACCCCTTCCTCCATTTAAAAACAACACAAATGATTTTTTACAACTGTGATAGAAAGAGTAATATATTACAAGCTTATTATTAGCCATCCATGATAATTTCTTCTGGTTAAAAAAAAAAGAAGATTAAAGTATTTTCCTGGGTCACCGCTAGCTAGTATGGTGGCCCTGGGCACCTGGACACCTGTTCCTGTGGGGAGTGCACCCTGGGCAGCTGGGGAGGTAGTTTGGATTTTGCACAAAAGACATGGGGTGGAATAGAGCAAGCAATTATGAAATTCATCTGGAAGAATAAAAACCCAGAATAGCTAAAGCAATCCTTGGCAGAATGAGCGAAGCAGGGGGTATCACAATACCAGATCTTCAACTCTACTACAAAGCAATAGTAACAAAAACGGCATGGTATTGGTACCAAAATAGAAAGGGGATCAATGGTACAGAATAGAGGACATGGA